>NW_022196900.1:101518586-101536370 GCF_008632895.1 Mastomys coucha
TCTCTCTCTCTCTCTCTCTCTCTCTCTCTCTCTCTCTCTCTCTCTTTCTCTCTCTCTCTTTCCTCTTCTCTTCTCTCCTCTCCTCCTCTCTTCCTCGTTTTTCTCTGTCCTTCTCTCCTTCCCACCTCAAGGGCCAGGGACAAAGCTAGTACTTTAATGGGACTAAGGAGATGGCTCAATAAGATTTGCTGTACAAGCATGAGCACCCAAGTTCAAATCCCCATGAATGGTTAAGGGCCTTTAATTATGGCAACTATGGGCAGGTGAGATAGGGATGAAAAGAAACAGGAGGATGGATCCTTTGGGCTTGCTGACTACCAAGCTAGCTTAGTTCTCAGCAAGACATCACAAGGAAATAAAGCAGAAATATAGAACAGGGTACCCCAAGTCTTTCTCTGCCTTTTATACGTGTATGTGAATGCATATAAACAAGCAAACAAATACATAAATAAATGAAATTATTTAATACCACACACAGATCATCCATTCAGTAAATTGCCAGAGCCCTTTACAATGTACCCATCACCTTGCTCAACTCCTGCAAGAACAATGGGAAAAAAAGCAAGATGCTAGTTTCCCAGGCTTAATTCTCATTGGTTATAGTGGGCTTGTGTTGAATCCCTTGTCCACATATAAACCAATGCCAGCAGTCTGAGGATGATGCTCCAATAGACAAAGCCTGAGTCTTGCAGGCTGTCCCTTCCAGCCAAAGAGCAAATCAGTGCTGGAGCCCACAGACTGAGAGTTGGAGATGCTGAGATCAGTGCCAAGGAAAGGGTGACAGGATACTAGGTTAGCACAAAAAGTAGCTGTCACCAAGATGACCAGTGGTGGCCCCCTGACTTGCCCCTGGGCCTTGGGAGTGACAGTTGGCTGAGGTCCTGACAAGCAGTCTAGAGTTCCCAGGACTTAGACTGACTGGCAGTTGGCTAGCGAGACGACAGGCATTTGGCAGCCTCCTAAAGATGGGCAAGTAAGCTAGCATCCTGGTGGGCGGTTGGCAGTGTGGCGCTTGGCAGGAGACCCAGCCTGTCTGTCAGCCTATCACCACTGCCCTGAGGAAGAGAGAAAGAGGGACTCCCTCAGCTCCTCACATCCATGTGGCCTCTAGTCTGCTGGTAGCAGTGGGAACAGTTTTCCCTACTACCCAGACAGAGAGAGGCTGCACAGACTCTAGAGTATTTTGATTTTGCCCTTGTTTGGTAGCAACTGCCCCTGCATAGCAAGGTAAGAGTCTGTTTGGGGCCTGTAGTGCCTTCTGAGAGCTATGGGTCACTATGGTCCCTGGGTGGTAGGAGTTTAAAAATTTTGGGAAAGGCCCTGATTTATCTTGCTCGTTTGGTGTAGATGACTTGGGTTTGTTCATCATTTCTGAAATTTTGTTCTTAGGGACAGAGGCCAACCTTGAAAATGACCCTCTGTTAGGACGCATCAGGTATGAATAGGGGAGGCATCTGAAAGTGTGTGTGTGTGTGTGTGTGTATGTGTGGTGTGTGTGTGAGAGAGAAAGAGAGACAGAGACAGAGAGATAGAGAGAGACAGATAGAGAGACAGAAAGACAGAGAGAGACAGAGAGAGACAGATAGACAAGAGAGACAGAAAGACAGAGAGAGACAGAGAGAGACAGATAGAGAGACAAGAGAGACAGAAAGACAGAGAGAGACAGGGACAGAGACAGACAAGCAGAGAAACAGAGACAAAGAGACAGAGGATCTGGGACAGGGCAGCTCCATGAAAGAAGGAAAAGGTGAGAACATCTGGAGAGAGAACCATGACCACGGATGGAAAGCAACTGAAATGACAATGTAGATGCTGGGATGGATTTAGAACCAGCTCCCATGTCTTGAAGAAGGAGACAGAGAGAGAAAGGGCCATAACCAAAACTGTTGTATAAAGAAGTCCTTCTAGATTCCAAAGCTGTGGGGAAACTTTAAAACCAGCAGAGGGATGTGACCTGGGGCAGGACTGAAAGATGGCTAAAGTCAGAGGGGATTGCATGAAGTCACCATCATGGATGTGGCCTGGCTCATCTGCACTAAGGCCCAGGCTGAGACAAGACTGAGGGATGAAGAGGGTCCCACAACTGGATGGCTGAAGGCAGAAAGCCACCCAGGGCAAGGTAAGATGATTGGGTCTTGTTTGTGGTGGAGGATGTAGTCCCTGATTCTAGAATAAGTCCACTCCCAGGGGCCTTTGTGTGCTTCAGACAGTAAAGAGACATAAACTTCTTCCTATAGGGTTCCTTTCCTACCTCTCCTTGTAGTAGCCTGGAGGCCCCTGATAGACAGGGAAGTCAGGAGTCAGGGATTGGCCATAGGGCAGACCCCTCCCTGGAAAAGGAATCAGTGTTTGTCCCTGTAGACTTGAGCCTCTGAGGCTGTTTTCCCAATGGTACTGAAATGGGACTACCCTGCTATGATTGAGGACTCTGGTGGGGTGGGAACTAGTCCTCTGAGCTGTGTCCTTGGCTGGTCTCTCACTAAGTTCCCTCAGATCTTCCCTGAATCCTCCATCCCTCCCACAGCCAAGTCCTTGGCCTTATCCCACCATGCATCTCAGAAATCCTTCCCAGAATACAGATCTGAATACATGGATCCCTGCTTAGAACCCTCAATAACACACCGTTGCCCATAGGTTGCCCTTTCTGACTAGACCCAGACAACAAAGGCTCCACAAATTTTGTGAATGATCTTCCAGAATGAGAAAAAAAAAATCTCTGAGGCAAAGCATAGGAAGAAACCTTTTATTCTTGTTAACCAGGAGACATGTGGAGTCTCTGTAGATAAACCTTCAAGCACACACAGAGGTTTGCGAAAAGAGGGTTATAACCACATTGTGTTTGTTAAAGGTTGGGCACTGAAAGCTATATACACAGAGTCCTATATACATTTCCATCTAATTAAGACTCCTTCAGTGGAACATTACAGAATACTGAAAACAAATGGCTTGTTGCCATATTCACCAATATGAATAAATCTCACAAACATATTGGGCAAAAGGAACCAGAAACAAAAGACTTCACTTGGCATGATTCAATTCATAGGAAGTTCAAAATAGATCTAGTAATTATCTTTGGGATTGGCCTGGTTAGAGGGAGGAAAAGGGAAGTCTTTAAGGGTGGCAATATTTGGCATGGTGATCTGAATGTCAGCCACCCATGTGACACTGGCTGAGCCCTGTGTTTAGGAGCGACTATAACTCCTACTGCACTGCAAATTAAAGAAGCAGAAATCTCAATTCACCCAGATTAAGAATGACAGGCAGATATTAAAATAAATGACTGGCTAGGTGTGGTGGTACATGCCTTTAATTCCTGCAGAATTGCAAGCTATCCTTGTCTCAAAGCCCATTTCAGGGGACTTTGGAGATGACTCTGTGGGCAGAGTGCTTGCTTTACAAGCAGGAGGACCTCAGCCTGCAGTGGCTTATCATCTGTTCATTCCAGTGCTGGGGAATCTGAGACTGGAGAATCCCTGGGGCTCCCTGGCTGGCCAGCCTAGCCAAATCAACATACTTCTGGTTAGGTGAGGAACCCTGTCTTAAAAATAGAGTGCAAAGGGAACAGATGAAAATGGCCCCCATAGGCCCATAGGGAGTGGTACTACTAGGGGGTGTGGCTTTATTGGAGGAAGTGTGTCACTGGAGGGTGGGCTTTGAGGTTTCCAGAAGCTCAAGCAAGGCCCAGTGTTGCACTTGCTTATTGCTGCCTGCCCATCTTCATGTCTAACTCTCAGCTACTTCTCTAGCACCATTTCTGCCTGCGTGCTGCCACGCTTCTCATCATGACAATAAGGGACTGAACCTCTGAACTGTAAGCCAGCCCCAATTAAATGTTTTCCTTATAAGAGTAGCTGCGGTCATGATGTCTCTTCATAGCAAAGAAACCCAATGTCATAATACAACACCCAATGTTGACCTATGGCCTTCAAACACATACATATACATGTATACATATACACACATACACAAAAGGAAACATTCTTTATATCACTTACTGGCTACAAAGGGATGTGTACCCCATACCTGTGAGGTCCTCACCACTACATTCTGGCCTCTGACCACATGCATCTGGACACCCATACGTCAGAGCCCAGTGCTGAGTTAAAGCCTCTGAGGACCAGAAGTGACTGGGACAGGACAATTTGTTCTTTCTGTATCTTTATTCTACTGGTTGCTGGGAACGTGTGACTGTCATAGCTGCCAGATAGATCACAATGGGAGCATGAAATTGAAACAGGAAGGTGTCCTAGTTTGCTCATTATCGTGAGAAACACCATGACCAAAATCAATTTGGGGAGGAGAAGGTTCATTTCACTTACACTTCCAGGTCGCAGTCCATCACTGAGGGAGTCATGGCAGGGGCTCAAGTAGGAGTTGAAGTAGTGAGCACAGAGGAACACTGCTCCCTGGCTCCTGTTGACCTTCCTTATATAATCCAGGCCCTGGATGGCGCTGCCCACAGTGGTGTAGGCCCTTTCACACCAATTAGCACTCAAGAAAATGCTTCGCAGGTATGGCCACAGGCCAATCTGATGGAAACCTCCTTAGCTGAGGTTCTCTCTTCCCAGTTGTGTCAAGCTGGCAACAAAGACTTGCTGTCACAGAAGGTAAGTACTGGGCTGGCCACGCTGGCCACAGTGGCAGGGTGATCTCTGTGTGGTCTGAGTTCTGTCAGCAACGAAGAGACCTACGGCGGTGTCTCAGCTTGTGACAGGCTAGATGAAGAAGGGTGACTACTGCCAGGACTGCACCCAACATCCTTTCATATGTGTGAGAGAACAAGGGCTGGGCCAACAGGATGACTTAGGGTGAGGCGGAGGCTATCAAGGCTGATGGCCTGAGTTCAGTCTGCAGATCCTACATGATAGAAAGAAAACCAACTCCCATAAGTTGTTCTCTGACCTCCACACGTGCATTATAGCATGCACACACTCACCACACACTGTAAATAAATAGAATGTAATAGAAAACAAGGGGTAGGGGAGATGCAGAGGGAGAAAAAGTAAGAAGAACCGTGATAAAGATGAGTCTACCAGGCACAGTCTGAGCAATAGAGGACAGATGGAAGTCACAGAAGCTATCCCAGGGCCCAGGAAGGAGACTGGCCTTCTGTCTGACACCAGGTCCCTGTGTCCAGCTGCAGCCCTAACCAGGATGACCGATGGCCCCAAAGGAAAGGTCACTGTCTCCAGTGCCGTTGTGTGTTTGGCGAAGGCAACGGGTGGGACATCTTGTACGACTTGGTGGATGTCTGGCCTTTGGGGTCCCAGACCGCGTGGCAACTGAACTTTATTTTGGTTACTAAAGGTGGGAAGAAGACCTCAGCCATAAATAACTGCTGTCCAGGCGGAAAGCCTCTCCCCCAGGCAGCCCTTGGGCCCCAGGCTGCTTCAAGGCCAGCGTGTCCCCGCCTGGCCACAGGCAGGCTGAGGGATAGTGGCAGCCCAGGAGCCCAGTGGGAGGCGGGGGAGAGAGTCAAGGGGTCTCGGGCCTGGGTTCAGATTGAGGTTAGCCAAATAGTGGATAAATTAAGCAAAGGAAACAGACAGCTCCCCTCGCAGCGAACTTTTCACCCAGCTAACCTGCTCCTCACCCACTCTCAGGTGGCGGTGGCGGCTCCCACTTCGGGGCTGTCACCTCTCCTGGGGGGATTGTCACCTGCCTCTTTTCCCTAGTCCCCGCCCCCACAGGCCCAGGTGAAAGTCTGAGAATGAAGTCCCCAGGAGGGAGCAGCTGACTTACTTAACTAGTTAGAGGGCTTCCCTCCCTCCCCCAAGTTCATGGTGGGCAGGATGGCCTTGGTGGCTGCTCTCACCAGAATAGGGCCAAATGAAACAGGTAGGCTGTCTCATTTGATGTGTGGCACTTCAAGCTCAAACCCCAGCCCTTCTCTACTTCAAGCTGTGCCACCTTCTGAGGCCACCCACTTTCTTCCTGAGCAGGGGAAGGGCCTGCTCTAAGGTAAAGTACAATAGTCCTAGACCTGGAATCCTGACATAAGTAGGCTTGTATTAGTATACATAGTAGACAATAAGTCTCCCTGAACTGGCGCCTATGGGAAGAAATAGCCTCTCAGGCCACCAAGTCACAGAACCTGTCTAACAGAGAGCATGTGTGTCAGGACACCCTGACATTATAGGACCTTCCTAAAAAGGAAGGAGGGATGTGTACCTTCATTGCCAATTTTACTGGATTTACAGTCACCATGGAAACACAACTCTGGGTGTGTATCTGAGGATGTTTCTAGAAAGGTTTAACTGAGTGAGGAAGACCCACCCTGAATGTGATTAGGATTATTCCAGGACTGAATGGAAGGAGAACGGGGGCTGAGCCGCAGCATGCATCTCTCTCAGATTCCTGACTGCAGATGTGATGTGACCAGCCACTCCACACTTCTGCCACCATGACAGACTGTGCCCTGGAACTGTCAGCAGAAGTAGACCCTCACTTCCTTAAGTTGCTTCAGGTGCTTTTGTCACAGTAACAAAGGGTCTGCAGAAGAGCTGAAGGAAGCCCTAGGCTCCTAGGTCTCCACTGTCCTCTCTCACTGTCTCACTATCAATGGCTGCCCAGCCTAGATTCATGGTGGCTCTTGGATGATAAGCATGATTCCAAAGCACAAAGTGGGTTGGGCTGTGGTAAAGGGTCTGCTCACGCAGGCACCGGAAATAGTCCACTCTTCATTCACCCTGGACTGTAGCATATTGAACCAGTTAGAGGCACACTCTTTGAGGGAAAAAGAAGCAGGAGGCAGAGATGAGTGAATGCCTTTGGACCTAGTCAACAGCAGGGCACATGCCAGGTAGTGTTGGGCTTCATGAGGACATGATAGATTGATTCATCAGAGTCAGGTGGTGGGACCATGGCTGAGTGACTACAATCCTAATGACAAGGCTATGATGGGAAGAGAATAGTCTGGGCTAAGTGAAGAGATGGCCAGGCCTGCTTATCTAGAGGTAAGGGGTCAGGCCTGGGCCAGAGTCACAGACGCAGCTATACCCTTGAGTTCTTCTCAGCATAATGTTCTGCCATCCACCTCCCATCATACCTCTCTGACAAGGCTTCATCTTCCAACCACGTGGAAGACCTGTCTTCAGGAGGTGGGTATTAGGATGAGTCACTATGCCACTGGTGTACTGTGACATAGACACTTCCAACCCTGAACATAGTTCAGTCTTCTATGAAATGGGCACTCAGCCCCAGTCTTCCCCAGGTAGGAAAGAGAAGCAGCATTCAGCTGGGATGTCTTGGTCCCCAGAATAGATGGACGAGGAGGCCTAAAGACCCACCTTGAGGCTGGGAAGGAAGTAGAAGTGTCTGACTCCATCTTCACAGTGAAAGGCATCTAAATGCAGCCAGCACAATTGGAATACATGAAAGCCTGAAATCTGTGCTTACAGCCAGGGCCTGGAACTTTCTTCCATCCCTAGGGAGGCTCTGTGGTGCTGGCAGACTCAAGATCTCTATAGAAAGGGAGGTCTTGTCCATCCCACATTCCTCTCCCCTCCTCCTTTGATGTCCCTAGTTCTCAGGTGGAGGCCTCTGAGAAGCCTCTGTGAAACCGAGAGCCATCTGTCCCACCTCTCTAGTCAGAGGTGAGATGATATAAAGAACATGGCCACACCAGTGTGTTCCTGAGTTGGGCAGGGCAGCACAAACTCTTATCTCTCTGCTCCTTGGGAGACCCGTTGGGAGGGAATCTGCTTGTCATCTGACAGTTAGAGGTCATTGCCAGGGAGCTGGGGTTGCAAATGGCTTTCGGATAGAGACTACCGATTTCTGGGGTTCTTCTTAGATTTCATAAACCACCATTGTTCCTTTACATCCTCACATAAGCTGAGTTCTACATTTCTGACTATATTCACAGTGCTGGTGATCAGCCTGGGGCTTTTCATACACTAGACAGGTGGGTGGCTTATCACTGAGCTCTGCCCCAACAGAACATTCACTAGCTTTAAAAATGGTTGTTGAAGTACTGAAGCATCCACACTTTGGTCTTCTTTCTTCTTGGGCTTCATGTGGTCTGTGAATTGAATCTTGGGTATTGAGAACTTTTGGGCTAATATCCACTTATCAGTGAGTGCATACCATGTGTGTTCTTTTGTGACTGAGTTACCTCACACAGAATGATATTTTCAAATTCCATCCATTTGCCTGCGAATTTCATGAAGTCATTGTTTTTAAAGCTGAGTAGTATTCCATTGTGTAGATGTACCACATTTTCTGTATCCATTCCTCTGTTGAGGGACATCTGGGTTGTTTCCAGCTTCTGGCTATTACAAATAAGGCTGCTATGAACATAGTGGAGCATGTGTGAAGACCAAAGTGTGGATGCTTCAGTGTTTTTAGAAGGGGAAACAAAATACTCTCAGGAGGAAATATGGAGACAAAGTGTGGAGCAGAGACTGAAGGAAAGGCCATCCAGAGACTGCCCCACCTGGACATCCATCCCATATACAGTCACCAAACCCAGACACTATTGTGGATGCCAATAAGTGCTTGATGAAAGGAATCTGATATAACTGTCTCCTGAGAGTCTCTGCCAGAGCCTGACAAATACAGAGGCAGATGTTTGCAGCCAACCATTGGTCTGAGCTTGAGGAGTTGGAGAAGGGACTGAAGGAGCTGAGAGGGTTTGCAACCACATGGGGGGAGCAACAGTATCAACTAGCCAGACTCCCTGGAGTTCCCAGGAACTGGACCACCAACCAAAGAGTACACGTGGAGGGACCCATGGCTCCAGCCGTGTATGTGGTGGAGGATGGCCTTGCTGGACGTCAGTGGGAGGTGCTGCCCTTGGGCCTGAGGGGGTTTGATTCCCCAGTGTAGTGGAATGCCAGGGCAGGAAGATGGGATTGGGTGGGTGGGTGGGGGAGCACCCTCATAGAGGCAGCAAGGGGAGGGGGGAATGGGATAGGGGATTCCCAAAAGGGTGACCTGGGAAGGGGAAAACATTTGAAATGTAAATAAAGAAAATATCCAATAAAAAAAGACTAAAAATTTTTTTAAAAAAAAGAATGAGTGTTAAAGGCAAAGCATATAGCACAGTTGGTAGCATGTCTGAAGCCTTGGGTTCCATCCTCAGCACTGGGTGGTGGTGCATGCCTGTCACCCCAGCACTCAGGAAGGACAGGCAGGAAGATCAGAAGTTCAAGGTCATCATCAGATACTTGAAACCCTGTCTTGAGAACAAAAACAAAATGAATGTTGAAATGAGTTGTGTTTAACCTCTCATAGCATCCAAGAGCATCTTCCTAGCTCATTCAGAAAGTTCTGTGTTCAGATGACTGGTAAAAGAAAGGAGGGAGAGAGAGGGGGAGGGCAGGAGGCAGGGAGGCAGGGAGGAAGGGAGAAGAGAGGGATAGTCTTACATTAAACTTGTGTAATCTTTTGGAAAGTGATATTAAAAAAAAAAAGGTCATCTAGGCTGAGACAGGCCAGTGGGTAAAGCAGTTCCCAGGCAAACAGGAGGACCTAAGTTCAAGTCCCCAGAACCCACCCCAAAGCTGCATGCAGCCATGGATCCATAATCTCAGTGCTTATCCCATGAGATCACGCAGTGAGAGGAGACCTTTGAAAACTCAGGAGCTAACTTGCCTGGCACACACACCAGAAAGGAAACTGGAGATGATGCCTGTTTCAAATAAGGTGGAAAAGCCAAGAACCAACACCTGAGCTTATCCTCTGACCTATACACACACACACACACACACACACACACACACACACACACACACACACGAGTACATACACATGTGCACATGTAGTCAGCAAGGACCGATATGTTCTCTGAAGCCAGATCCATCATCAAACAGTGGGATTCCCCCTATAGATCGTGACCTTTCTGCTTCCTGTATTTCCAACAATTCCTGGGCCAGGGGCTTCCCAGAGAAGATGATCCATCCATGGGTTCATTGTTTAAAATATTTGTTCAGTATTATTAAAAAGATGATGTGACAAGAAGGAGAAAATGAAAGCAAATATCAGGCACCCATCAATTCTCAGAGTTAATACCATTTTCATATCTGCATATGACCCTCACAACCCAAAGCACACAAGTCCAAGTTGGCCACAATCCTCTTCTTTTTATACTTTTCAGTTTATTGTTATCATTATAATTATTATTATTCTGATGCTGCTGTGTGTATGGTGTATCACAGGAGTGCACATGTGGAGGTCAGAGGACAACTTTCAGGAGTCAGTTCTCCCCTTCTACTGTAGTGTAGGTTCTGGGGACTGAACTCGGGACCTCAGGCATGTGCAGCAAGTGCTTTACCTGCTGAGCCATGTCACCGGCCCTATAAATCTTTTATTTATTTATTTTAATATGTACATGCACACACACATTGAAACCAGAGACTCTTCTGGTGTCATCCTCGAGAACATTGTCCACTGCCTTTGGAATAAAATCTCTCATTGACCTGGAGCTCACCAATTCAACTTGACTGGCTGGCTAGTGAGCCCTAAGACTTCTCAGTGCTGAGATTATAAATGTGCACCCCCTTGCCTGACTTTTTACATGGATTCTAAGGCTTAAACTTAGGTCCTCTTGCAAGGCAAGTGATCTACCAATGAAGACACATGCTCAGTCTACCATGATGTGTTTGTTTTATATGCAGCTAGGAATATAGTAATACCATACTGGTCTACACACACACACACACACACACACACACACACACACACACACACACTGAATTTTTTTCCACACAACATATTTTGATCACAGGTTCCCTTCCCTCAACTGCTCCCACATACTCTACCTCTAGACCTACCCAACTCCATGCCCTTTCTCTCTAACTTTTTTTAAAAAACAAAAAACAAACAGGCAAACAAACAAAAAGAATTAAAACAAAGGAAAAAACACACAAGAAACACACACATAGAGATATACAAAAACAAACCCTATAAAAATACAAAATTGAAAACAGTACTATACAGGCAAAGGACCAATAAGGGGGGAAAAAAAACCCAGCCAGTAGTGATGGCACATGCCCTTAATCATAATCCTGGCAATCTCTAGGCAGAGTCAGGCAGACCTATGAGTTCTTAGGCCAGCGTAGTCTACAGAGCAAGTTTCAGGACAGCCAGGTCTACAGAGAAACCCTGTCTCAACCTCCCTCGCAAAGTGACAAAAAATATCACTAACTTTGGTTTTTGTTGGTTGTCTATTGCTGGGGGTAGGGCTGCCCACACGTGTGGTTTGTAAACCCAGTGAGACTCTATTGGAGAAAACTTCTTTTCTTTGTGAGCAGTTGTCAGTTGGAGATAACTTCTTGGTTAATGGGAGCTCCTGTCCCCTTTTCCCTTTCTGTGCTTGTGCCCTGTCTGGCTTGATCCCGTGCAGGTTATTCACGTGCTGCCATAGTCTCGGTGAGGTCATATGTGTCAGTCCTTTGTCATTCATCCCCTCTTGCTCCTTACAATCTTTCCACCTCCTCTTCCGCATAGCTCTTTGTACATTGTAGCCATTCTTCTCTTGTATCTTGTTCTGTAGCTTTGTATATAACACTGGAAAGCTTATATTTTGATGTCTGTTCCCCACCCACCCCCAGAGATGTCCAGAATATGTTAGTTAAACACACACACATATACACATGCACACACGCATGCACAAGCACAAGTGCATGCAGGTGCATACATCTATCCGTTGATCAAATATTCAACAAAAGTCTATTAGGTTTGGGGGCTACAATGGTGAATAAAACATACCAGTCCCTGGACACAGGCTGGTGGAGTGTGTTCATACAGCAGGGGTGGCATTCTGTAAGGACACAGCAATACCAAGCGTCAGATATATGCCTGGATGTCTGTTTGGACCCCAGGCAAGCAGAGATAGCTCTGCCTGCCTGGCTTATTAAAGCCTGACATTAAAAGTGGCATCTTTTTGGACTGGCCTGTGGACTTCAGCAGAGCCTGACCTAGAATGGAACATGGCTTATTTTGTCTCGTGGGGTAAGGGGCCCCTCTGAGAGCAGTGTCACTGAGGGAAAGCTTTCCAGAACGTGCCATGGCAAAAGGGTGCTAGAGGCTGACTTGGGGCTGACAGACAGGAAAAAATGACTCTGGGAAAGCAGTTTTAAGGCAGCTCCAGAGACTAAAGGTCCAAAGTCTGTTAATGTCTGTTGGCTCAGAGTTTGAGGTTCAGCCCATCTAAGGCCCCATCTACTTCGCCTTGTTCAGGTATTGTCATCTTTTGTCCAGTGTGGAGGGTATCGTTGCTGAAGGACAGAGCCCTGATTTGGAGGGCCTGCACCAAGAACCAGATGGACCACATGGAGTCCCATTATGGTCGTGTCACTTCCTCTGACCTTGGCTGGGACCTGGCCTCCTCCCCTTTGGGAGTTCACAGGGAGGTGATGTCTCCTCCAAGTGGAGATTGGTTCCCTCCCCTCTCCAGGGAGGCCTGGGTTTATAGATGGAGTTCCAAGGAACTAAACAGCTGGGACTTTTGAGACTGTCCTATTCTTGGTGCAAAGCCCCAGGGATCCTTGAGGTAGAGGATATGTGATGGCAATGCCCCTTAGTTGAAGGGGGCGGCAGCGGGGGAGCAGTATGTTTCCCTCTGTGGCTCCTGTTTTCTGTGAGGTCTGGGGAATAGCTTAGAGTTCAAGTTCACTTGATGCCATCAACAGAGCCATAAGAAAGGTTGGCATCTTGGGGGCCTCTGGGGTTGTCCACTTTTTAAATTCCAGCCTGTCACCCAGGGCCTTGGGGGTAGCTTTTTGCTCTTCAGAGCCATGTCTGGTTGGACTAGCTGTCTCCGCTCTGCACTACACCGGGCAAATGGACAGCCTTGAGGCTCACGTGTAAAGTGAGCTTCATCTGGAAGCCATAGGATAGGGCACAGGTGGACAGAGTGTGACAACTCTTGGAGATGTTGGGTGTGCCCCTGGTAGCTCCTCAGAAAGTCAATCAAAGGGGCCAGCAAGATGGCTCAGTGACAGTGTCAGCTGCCAACCCTGCCAACCCAAGTCTGATCTCCGAGAACCCATGTTGTCGATAGAGAGAAGTGACTTTTGTAAGTTGTTCTCTGAGCACCACATTTGTGCCATAGCGTGAGTGTATGTGTGTGCGTGAGAGGTAGTCATTGCCAATCAGGTAAACTGAGACCTGGCTTATAGGAGCCTGTGTTCTGACAGCGCTGGCTTTGCCTAACTTTCATTGTCATCAAAACCCAATGAGGGATACACCAAATATAAGCCTTTTAGGGAAAAAGACTCAAAGGTTCAGCAAAGTTAATAAATTCACTCACAGCTGCACAGCAAGGGGAAAGGCCTGGCTGAATTCCCCCGTGAGTGGGCTCAGAGCTCGTCAGATGTATATGAGATGGGGAATCAGCTGAGAAAAGTCCATCTTGGACCCTGACACTTGGAATGCAACACGAAGTACTTATTGGTCAGCCAGGCTTGAAACCTCAGAAGGCCCCATTCCAGTCATTGCCCCCAGGACCCCAGAATGGTTCCGAGTATATCAGGCTAGTCCCTAGACCTGTCTCTAGACGTTTGGCACTGGTGTTCAGGAAGCAGGGAGGAAGGCCAAGCCCCTGGAGCTACCCCAAGGAGGAGGGCAGTTTGGCCAGCCAGCCGGTGGGGCCAGGCTCCTTTGTTGCACACTGACAGGAAGGTGCGGCCACCACACACTTCAGCTGCCAGCTCACCGTGGTCACTCAATCCATCACCCAGGGTGGGGGCAGCAGGCCCCCAGGCTCCTGGCGGCTAGGCCTGCAGTGTTGTTTTAGTCTGACTCGGGCTGTGAGATAAACGGGGCATGAACTGGCCCCTTGGCAGGGGGTCAGCCCCTTCTGCCCTCATTAAAGTGCCAATCAAGAAGAGGAATGGAGAAAGCTGGTGAGCTCAGCTTCTCCCCAAGGGGCAGAATCCAGACTCCCTGAGAGAGAGCCAGCAGTACATTCCACAGAGCCAGCCAGGCCAGCAGCCTGCATCTGGTTGCAACATTGCTAAGTTGAGGATGGTCTGTTCTGCATGGGGGTGGGGTTTGGTGCCCGTCCTTCAAAGCAGGGAACACTCTGCCCTGGCCTGTGGTCTTAGGCTTATGGTCTTGGGTATCTGCTGCTACTTGACAGCCACACTGGCGATGTAGGCCATCTGATTACCTCTTCTGAATCTCAAAGCACCTCCTGCTCCTTCTGATAGCTGATAGAGAAGCCATGGCCTTGTGGGTAGGAAGCCACCCAGGGGTGGGGAGTGGCCACTGGGCTCAGGCACATAGCTGGTGATTTTGTAGTGGCACCGGGAAGGCTGGGTTCACTAGTGTACTGGAGAGGCTGGGCCTACCTGTCCTCTCCACAGTCTCTGGAAGCCTCTCTCTGACTGGGAGTCCTGTCCCCAGGGTAACCAGACAATAGCCAGAACCCTCAGTATTGGAAACACGAACGTGGAAGGCGCTAAGCCTAATGAAAGGAGCCTTACCTCTGTTCTGTCCCACAGATACTCAGATGGTGGCCTGGGAAGTTTGGCATGAGCTCGACCCCTAGAGGCCACACTGTCAGAAGCCTCTGGGATGGGCCTGGAGGTGGGATTGCTTCTGCATATGTCCCTCACAGTTGGTCTGTTCTCCCTCTAAAGCAACCTAGGAAGATTCCCCATGTTAACCTTAGACCTGTCCATGTAGGTGCGCACACATATACCCCTACACCCACCATGTATACCCACACATGTACACCTGTGCACATACATATGAAAAGAAAAAAAAAGATGTTATGATTTTGAATTCCTTTCAAATACTAAGCAATAATAATTGCTACTGTTGCTTGGGAATGTGTGATGCTTTCAAGCATTGTCTGAAGCAAATTCTACCTGATTTAAGTCTCTCAACAGTGCTGCGGAGATGAGAGTGTGCCATCCTGTTCTGTGGATATGCAGAGTTGGGTTGCTAAGTAAAGTCCCACTCATGTAGTAACTCCAACATAAATGCCACTTACAACTCTCTCTTAAATCGGACCCCAGCTCCTGCTTAGCTGGCAGCCTTCCTCTACTTAGAGTGTCATAGGCCCAGGTTCTGGCCACCCTGTGGCTCTGCTTTCCCCTGCCTTCCCATGAAAGCACATGGGATCCTCAGGCTGCTCTGTGGAGAATGGTCTGTGGTGGGAGACAAGGAAGTTTGGGACCTGGCCCATTTGCCTTCTGAGCAAACCTGCTCTCTGCCATGGGCCTAGCTGATCTCCATGATTTGTCTCATGTGATAGATGTGACTAGCCTCCATGCATTGTATCAGCTGGGCACCTGACCCTGGCTCCCTGTTAGCATCAGCCAATGGGAGACAGAGAAAGAAGGGCAGAGGGCATCGGGAGAGGTGAGAGCATTTGCTTCTCAAGATGGATAGTTCTAATTTTCAACTTGATACAACCTAGAACCACTTGGGAGGAGAGTCTCAGCATAGGACTTTCTAGACCAGGTTGGCCTGTGAGTATTCGGGGGGTCGGGGGCTGTCTTGATTACATTGATTGATATCAGAAGAAACAGCCTATTATGAGTGGCACAATTCCCTAGGTTTGGTCCCTGATCTGTGTAAAAGTGAAGAAAAGAAGATGAGTACTAAGCATACACATAAAAAAAGTCAGCATTCAAATGAAGAAACATCCTATAGAATGGGAGAAAATACTTGCCAACTATAAATCTGGCCACGCATCAGTCTCTAAATCATACGAAGAACATAAGAAAATAAACATCAAGAAAACAAAGCAAAGCAAATCAATTAAAAATAGGCCATGGAATTGAACAACAACAAAAATATAGCTGGTTAAAAAAATCATTTTTAAAAGTGTTGAACATCATTGGCCATCAGAGAAATCAAATGGAAACCACATTGAGATTCCATCTCACCCCAGTCAGAGCGCCTATCATCAAGAAAACAAATAATAACAAATGCTGGTACAACCACTATGGAAACCAGTCTGGAGGTTTCTCAAAAAGCTAAATATAGAACTTCCATATGACCCAGCCATGATACTCCTGGGCATGTATCCCAAACACTCCAATCTTCCCAGGGAGAAACTTACTCATCAGGCTCATTATCGCTCCCCTTGCAATAGCTAGGGAATGGAATCAACATAGATGTCCATGAGCCAATGAGTGGGAAATTAAAATAAACACAATGGACTTTTATTCATCTGTGAGGAAAAATGAAATCTTAGGAAAATAGACCAAATATGAGGCGTCCCAAATCCAGAAAGACAAATGTTACAGATTCTCCTTCAGATGTAGATCCTAGTTCAAAATTTTAGATTTTTGTGTTAATGTTGAGTAACTGTAAGCCCTAGAATGGTGAAAGGATTCTTGAGAGGGAAAGAGGCCTTAAGGGGGAGGGAATAATAGGACACATATAATATGAAGATGGCAGGGGTATGGGTTGAGGGGTGGAAGTCTGAGAGGTAATGGTTTAATCAGGGGCAGGGGTGTATGAGAGAGGAGAAGGTGAGGATAGGTTAATTAAAAGTAAGAATACATGAAAAACCTCTATAGGAATCCATATTTTGTAAGCTAGTTAAAAATATAATTTAAAAATAGTTGGAGTTTCAACCTAGAGTTCCTACATAGGGGAACAATGATTCCCAAGCAGACATAAATTCTTAAGTGAAAATATCAGCACTAAGCGTGGGATATCCCTTTAGGAGTCATTGGTCGAGGAGGCCCAGAAGCACTCATGACAACATAGGCTGTTGTCAGAGCTCCTGGTTGTCCTCCACAGTTAGACAGTCAAACCCTATTGCCTAAGATACCACCTATTCTGCAGGTCACAGGGAAATCAAACTGGAATTGACGTTAAAAGTTCCTCCCTGCCAGGGTAGGTGCATCCTCTCTCAGTGAGGCCAGACAAGGGAACCCTGCTGGGGAACAGATACTACAGTCAGGATGCGGGGAGGGTCTCTGTGAGGGAGGATCAGGAGGAGGTGCAACATTTGATGTAAATAAGTAAATCAATTTTAAAAAATGTTTCTCCCTTCTGGCTAGCTAGTAAGGCTGCTGGGAGAGTAAACCATCAAGGGTGCCTCCAGCAGCCAATGCTGCATGGGACAGTACTGATCTGACAGGATAGATGTGCCCGGGGGTACAGTAATGGCATGAAGGTTATAGGCTTTTACAGTCATCTGAGGCCTACTCCCCAGGAAGAAATTAATATCTCATACCATAAACCTGGTCAAAAGCCAATGGCCTAGGAAGTTACTGGCTCTGGGAGGAACCCTCTACTGCTGCTGCTGTTGTTGTTGTTGTTGTTGTTTTGGACATGTTGTCAAACTGCCTACTAAACAGTTATGCTCACACTCATAGATTAGTACTGCCTTCAATTTTGGCCAGGGAAGCTCCTCTCTGCTGCGGTTAGCAGTTAATGCAGAGACTCACAACTGGTCAGAGTACTGAGACTATGTATCTGTTGAATGGTCAGCCATAAAGATGTCATCTGTACCAATTTCTACCCAAGGCTCAGGGCATATCCTGGAAGAGGGGCTGAAGGAATGTCAGAACTGGAGGGTGGGGAGGAGTGTTGTGGAAGGCAGTCCTCAGGACATGGGCATGGCACTCACAAACAAGTAGCTGTGGTTTCTGTCACAAGATCAAGTCAGTACAATCAAGCAACATTCTAACCAACAGCACCAAGTGGACCTAGAAGGTTATTAACAAGGGATACCAGAGGACATGAAGGGGAGATGGAGACATGTTAGGGGTCCCAGGGGGAGTGAGAAGGAGGAGTTGGAGTTTAAAGCACCAAATGCATTGTGCGTGTGTGTGTGTGTGTGTGTGTGTGTGTGTGTGTGTGTGTTTG
>NW_022196900.1:101536388-101539964 GCF_008632895.1 Mastomys coucha
GCGTGTGTGTGTGTGTGTGTGTGTGTGTGTGTGTGTGTGTGTGTGTGTGTAAAAGTATTCTACTCAGTGGGAAAAGATTCACCTAATCCTCAAGAGACCTGAGGCCCAAGGAGTGAGGAGGGCTGGTGGGGAGGCCTGGGTGTTGGGGAACACCCTCTCAGAGACAGGGAAGAGGAAAAATGGGGTGAGGAACCGAGGGAGAGGAGACGAGGATGGGGAGCAATGGCTGGATTGTAAATAAATAGAATAATTATAATCATAATAATAACCAAACATATCCCAGTACTTGGGGAGCTAGAGACAGGCAGATCTCTGTAAGTTCAAGGCTACCCTTTCTGAAAAACAACAATAACAAAATAAGCACTAACATTTTTAAAACACCACAAATAGTAAGTAAAATGTTGTTAAATAAAAAACATTTTTTTTCTGCTTTCCAAAATTTCATGACTATACCACACATGTGTGGAGGTCAGAGGACAATTTGTGGGAGTGAATTTCTGCTTTCACTATGCGGGTCATCAGGCCTGGTGGTAAGTGCCTCTATCGGAGAGTCATCTTGCTGTCTTTGGAGATGCTTTATTTGAAGTTACAGAGGATAGGAAATAGGACAAAGAAAACACTGCAGGTGATAAAGGCCATTTTCCCAAATGGATGAAAGATATCAATCCGTAGAATCAAGAGCTCAGTACATCCCAACTAGAATGATTACCAGAATTCCACACCTAGGCCATTTTTTCTGCTAAAAACCAGAGACAAAGTAAGCATTATTAAAATTCACCTAGATGGACCTGAGGAGCTAGTTCAGCTAATTAAATGCTCACCACATAAAAATGAAGACCTGGGTTCTAATCCTCACACTCTGTCAAACAGCTGGACATGGCAGAGCATTTGCAATTCTAGTGCTGGGCAAGTAGAGACTGGAGATCTTCTGGGGCTGGGCTTGCTAGCCAGCCAGTATAGACAAATCATCAAGCTCCAGGTTTGGCAAGAGACCTTGCTTCAAAACCTAAGGCAGCATGTCACTCCTAGACCTGAGCTATGTACTAGTCCCATTGTCTTTCGTTATTATAGAAAAACTGACCAAATCTGGGTACTTGAGACTCCACCACCTCAAGGTTCCATTACCTTACCAAATTGTTCTGCTAACTGGGACCAATTGTTCATGTACATGAGCCTACCAGGGACATTTCTCATTCAAACCCTCCTGGTCAAGAAAGTAGGTGACTACCGCTGTGGTGTAATGGCCCATTGCTTAGCAACAGAAGGAAGGAAAGAATCAAGCATCCCTTAGTACCCTCTGTGAGGCTCAAGAAGCATTACTAAAGGGGTATTAAAAATGTGAGAGCCAGAGGAATAGGTGGAATGCTGTGTAGCTATTTCCACCTAGTTGAAACATTCTCTTTTGGTTAGGAGGCTCATTAAGGTTTAGGAAGTAAATACAACTCACTAGTCCTAGGAAGATCCTGAAATTTATAAGGCCCACAAGCCCCCTTCCCCTGCCTACCCAAGGGTATATAAACAGTAACAATTTCTCTAGAGAAGAGACTCTTCATTCAGGTGAACTACCCTCCAGTTTTCCAGTCTTAATGCAGCCAATAAGAGTTGTCATTCATTCTGGGGTGATGCTTTTTGGTGATGCAGCTGTTTTTCAGTCATCCATGCTTCTGTAAGTAACCCTCTTACGAATGCCTGTAAATCATCCCAGCAAACTCAGTACTGCACTAAGCTACACTGGGGTGGAATTGTTTCTTTGGTCTGCTATTGTGTACTCTATCTGGGGAAAACAGACTTTGTTTACGTTTCCCCATAAAACAGCATGGAACACCCAATCTGCCTTCAAATCTGTGATCCTCCTGCCTCTGCTCTCCTAGTGCTTAAATTGTAGTTTTGTATCACCACACCTGGTCACAGCTATAGCTTCCACTTACAATACCTAACTCAGTGATGGCAGCTAGAACTATGCTAATCCTTCCTGGGGGCATACCTCAACCTAAGGACCTGTCATTAGGTCTTGCTTCTTATATGTCCCACCTCTCATCACCATCACTTTGAAGGTAAAGGCTCCAGCACATGAGCACTTGGGAAAACAAAAGACGTTATAGAGATAGTAAACTTCACTTACATTTTCATTTCTCTCCAACTGGCAAAGATTAAAAAGAAAAGATTATCATATGACCATGATAAAGGTGTTAGGAATCACACTACCCTTCATTTCTGGTGGCCTTATAAAAATTTAAACTCTATGGAAAGTAATTAGAAGTATTTATGAAACTGCTAATGTGTAGAGATAGAGCAATTCCTTTTACAACTCTGGGCATGTTGCAAAATCAGGCCCGAGCAAGGTGATTCACTGCAGCTTTGTTTGCAATAACAAGAAGACTGGAAAAAAATATGAGTGGCCATCAGTAGGACACTGGTATACACTATATATGCAGTGGAAATCCTATATGATCCAAGAAAAATAGAATGTGATTTATGTGTTGATATTGAATAATTTCTAAGATATATTATTAATGAAAGTGCAAGGGAAAAAACTAAATTTTCATCATAAAAATAAAAAGGACAGAGAATATATAGATATGCATGTATTTGCTGAAACACATATATTATTATAAATGTGTGTATGTGTACATGTGCATGTGTCTAGAAAAATACACCAAAAACCAGGGAGGGAAACTTGACGAGTGGATTACAGGAGTGGGACTCAGGAAAATGATAACACAACCATAAACAAAACAAACACAGAAGGCAAAAGATAGTATGCAACAAAAGATCTCAATGTTGCCAACTTCCCGTTGTCTTTCTCAATATCACTTCATCTTCTAGAGAGAAATATTTAGGAAGTTTTCCACTGACACGATCCAAAGTGAATTTAACCCTCAAATTAGACCATTTGCCAAGCTAAAGAGGCAAGCTATGAATTAGGGCTCATTCTACCAGTCACTTTGACTTAGGATGGAATTAACCACTCTTGAAGGTAAAAGAATGAATCACTCTGTTTTCAGTTTGTTGGTGTTATAAAATTTTTATAAAATTTATAAAACTGAGGTGGCTCAGTGGTTAAGAGCACTGGTTGCTCTTCCAGAAGATGCAAAAGTTTGATTCTCAACACTCACATGGTAGCTCACAATAGTCTGTAACTCTCACCCTCTTCTGGCGTCTGTGGAAAATTTACACAGTTATATTCACGTATACAGGTAAAGTAGCCATACACATAACATTTAAAAAAAATTAAAGAGCCTATTTTAAAATACCAATAGCCACAAGCATTGTATCCTCATTTGTGTGAGCTCCATTGATGTGATCCCTGGATTAGTTTGGTTCAAGGTATGAGCTGCTAAAAACTGATCAAATTGGATGCTTTCTTTCTCCTACAACCTCAGCATTTACAGCCAGAATGGATATTATCTTCTGAAATAAATTGGATAAAGTTTGTACTTAGTAATGATTAATGATCTGGACAGCTAGGCAAAGGTGACTGCCAAGGTGCCCAAGCAACTGTTCTTGCCTATCCGATATGTGTGTGTGTGTATGTGTGTGTGTGTGTGTATGTATGTGAGTGTGTGTGTGTGTGTG
>NW_022196900.1:101540160-101580841 GCF_008632895.1 Mastomys coucha
GTGTGTGTGTGTGTGTGTGTGTATGTATGTGTGTGTGTGTGTGTATGTATGTGAGTGTGTGTGTGTCCACATGTGCTTCTTCTGCCTCTGTGCCCAGGACTATAACCACCATGGGCAGTTGGCCAGGACCTTGGTTCTGTTTGCAGAGTTGCCTAATCTTGCTAGTGTTTGGCAAACAAAGCCAAGGTCTTAGAGCCCAAACAACATAGGGCCTGCTTCTGACCCACAAAGGTTTATCTCCCACAGACCCAAGAAGCACTAAGAAAACACTCTCAAATGTAGCTTTCTTGGAGGTGAGAAGGGAGCTTCAAAGGATTCATGAAAGGGACAGGCTGCTCATTTTAGGAATCAAACTTTGAGAATACAGATCCCTGCTGGTGGACTTGGCAGGCTCAGGGCCAGTGGGATGAGAGGAGATGCCTGTGAGCCATCCTGCCGCTTCTCTTCTGACACTACTGCTTTTTAGCAGTGTGGGATCCATGGCGCTCTCACCCTCCTCGTGAGCTTGTCGTCTGTCTCCATGATTTCCTACCCAGTGTTTAACCTCTGTGCTCTCCAGAGCTGAGAAGATGTCATTTTTCCAGCCTGAGATTGACTACCTCATAACATCCTGTCCGTGGCCCATTAAGAAGCTGCCCTGGGGCCAAGACTGTACAAAGGTATGAGTCTCCATGGTCTCCAGGACGAAGATCAAGGATCCTGGCAGCTCTGAGAGCATCTCAGTCTCACTGCCTTGGCTTCTTCACCTCTGTCCTGCTCTGTCAAAGTTGTCTTGCTCTTTGAGACCACTTTCAACAGCCCTCAAGGTCCAGCTTTGAGAACACAGCATGTATCCTGGATCTTTATAGTATAATGTCTACATGGAGAAGTACACAGAACCACAGTTTTGGACCACAACTGGCTTCTCTACACCAGGCAGGGAACAGGTGAAGAAGAACTGGCCACAAAGAATAAGGAAGACTCCTGAGGCAGATTCCAGGGCCAGGTTCCCCAAGTCATTATCTCAAGGTAATACCTCTGGTTATACAACCAGATGTGGTATCTCATACCCATAATCTTAACACTCAGGGGGCTGAGAGAGAAGAATCAGGAGTTCAGTGCCAGCCTGGGCTACCTTGTCTCAAAACAAACAAACAAACAAACAAACAAACAAACAAACAAACTGGCTTCAAGAGGCTAGGAGAGGTGGTATGAACCTATAATCCTAAGAGGATGAGGCAGAATTGTCATCCTAGGCTACAGAATGTGTTTAAGGTCAGACTGGGTTACATGAGACCCTGTGCCAACTACCCACACACAAACACACAACACACACACAAGGGGAAAAATTAAGTGACACTGGGTTCAATGTGGCCTGCTACCAGTTCTCAAGAGCACTGGAATATGTCTGGTTGTGACAACCTTTGAAAATTTGGTACAAAATGAAAATATAAATAAGTCCCTTGATATTCTGTACATTGATGTCACATTACACAATCCTATTTTGTGTATGTTTTACTAAATGTATCATTAAAATTAATTTCCTGCCAGATCTTGTAGTGCACACATATTATCTCAGGAGGGTAAGACAAGAGGATCATGATTATAAAGCTAGCCTGAGCTACATAGCAGGACTTGTTTGGATTTGAATAGCTACTTTCTGGAACCAACCTACCAACGGAGGAACTGATAAAATGAGGGCTAGATACATGGCAGCTTTTTAAGTCATTATGAAGTATGAAGTTAGGGCATTTGTAAGAAAACAGTACAACTGAAGAGATGCAGATCAATGAATGAAGTCAGACTCAGAAAGTAAGAGTGTGTTGTGTGTGTGTGTTGTGTATATGTGGTATGTGTATGTGTGGTATGTATAAGTTTGTTATGTGTGTATGTGTAAGGGTGTATGTGTACGTGTGGTATATGTGTATGTGTGTGGTGTATGTGCATATATGTATGTGTGTGATTGTAGTATATGGGCATATATGTATGTGTGTGGTGTGTGCTGTATGTGCATATGTGTATGTCTGAATACAACATGTTAGTCGTTAGTCGTGTGGAAGTCAGAGGATAAGTCTGGAGTTTGGTCTTTGCTTGCAGTGCATGTGGACCGATCAGGTCCTCAGGTGTGTGTAAGCATTTCACCTGCTGAGCATCTCATGACATGGACGTAGACTAAAAACTGTCTAGGACAAAGGGGACAGAAAGAATGGGGAGAGCAGGGCATGGGGGACTGCAGGGGGAGCTTCATGGGGCTGCAGGGAGAGACCAATCTTATTATATACCTGTATGGAGAGAGCCTTATGTAATCTTTTGGGTTTTTTGTTTTTGTTTTTTTTCTGTGTAGCTATAGCTCACTCTGTAGACCAGGCTGGCCTCAAACTCAGAGATCTACCTGTCTTTGCCTCCCCATTGCTGTAATCCATTATTAAATCAAATCAAATCAAATTCAAAACAAAAGCAAAAAGCAAACTTAATTTCCGTTTTTGCTTTTAAAATGAGGCTGCTTAAAAATTTTAAGTCCCACTGGCGGCCTTGATAAAAGGGTTCCTTTGTTTCTTAGTCTCTGCTTCCTGAGGTGTTCAGGCGGACCTGCTTAAAGAGGGCACAGAGGTGCAGCATGGTTTCTGCTCTTGCCTCTACCTCATCCACCTGTCTTGGCTAAGGAGGCCCAGGGTCCAGAATAGTCTCTGTCCCACAATGGAGCTTACGGTTCTGCTTCCTCTCCAGCTCTCCAGATTCTCATTCCACCAGCGTAAGTGCTGGAGGTGTCACCTAACAAACGGGGACCATGGAGTCCAGGAACAAATGCATCGGACACAGGCATGTCCCAGCGGCAGCAGCACTCCAGCACAGCACCCGAGAGTCCACACTGCAATGTTCCTCCTCCCTGTCCTACTGTTCCTCTCCCTCCCATTGCTCTCTTCCTCTCACCCAGCTCCCTTTTCCTCTTTACCACAAGCCTATGCAACTCCCTGCTGATTTAACAGCACCTACAGGGAAACAAAACGAAACAAAACAAAACCAAGCCACCCCTCTCTCATGGAGTCAAATTTTAGAGGCAGAGACCTGCCTGCCTTCCCAGCTTAACCTTTGGAGCCTATTTCAAAACCAGGCTGGCTTCTGGCCAGAGCTCCCAGGACTTTCAGGGAGCAGTTCCCCTATGGCCTAGTTTCCTAATCTGGTCCAATCTTGCACAACCTGACCTCAGGGTGGAGCAGGCACCCCTGCCCTTTCCACAGGCATGTGTGCTCTCTTCCTGTGGACCTTTCTTGTTTCCAACTCCTCTAGCTGAACTCAGTCTGCTCCCTTGGTGCACTGCCTTCCATTCCTGTCTGCTTAATCAGAATTAATTCTCTGAGGGAGTGACTCCAAGCCTCTTGTCCTTGGACATTCTACAGTGCCTCATGTTCAAGGTGTTCAGAATGTACCTTGTCACTTCCCTACTTCCACCCTTCTTGTTGGAAATGACCTAAGCAAACCTTTGAGCTTGTCCTACGTCTGGTTTGTCATTCTGGGACAAGCCCTCCTTCCATACTGCCTTCTGGCAGCTCCACACTTACGCCTACCAATTGAAGTCTGGTGGAAGAAAGAGCCATATTCTGCAATGGGATGATCTCTCTCAAAGGATAGAAGAACAGAGATGGGCCAGCCCTGGGTCACATAACTACTCTACAGACTGTCTGGTCTTTGCCAGGGAGAGCACATGACTGAATGGCCAGTGCTGGGATATGCTGCTCTCTTAGGCTCTCAGTGAGGACTCAGAAAGGGAGTGAGATAGGTCTCCATGGAGAAAAAGAAGGATAGTTCCAGAAGAGGAGAGTATTTGAGTGAGGCTCAGTAAGCATAGCAGATACTCCCACCCTCTGTCTCCAAATCCCCTTCCCACTTTGTCTTTTCTCTCCCAGTCACACACTCATAAAGCTTAGATTCTTACCCTAAATATCTTTTCTCTGTCTGAGTGTAACCTCACCTTCCTGTCCTTTGTTCCCACTATTTCCATAGTTGTCCCTGTTTGTTAATCCTGTCCCCACATCTTGCATATCACTGACTTGGTTGTCTTTGGAAAGTTAGGATGGAAACCACAGTGGGACTGGTCAACGCAAGTGTGGGTGTCAGGTTTATTTTGATGGCAGAGTAGTACAGCAATACTATGTTGTCATATGGTTTGTTGACTTCTTCCCCAGTGACAGATATGTGATTTGTTTCCAGTTTGAGGCTATTGTGGGCGAATATTTGTGTATGTGTCTCCATGTGGACGGACACATTTTCCTTCCTCTTGAGTAGATGCCAAGGATTAGGACTAATGGGTCACAAGGTAAGTACATGTCTAATGCTTTGAAAACTTGCCAAGTTGTTTTCTAGGGTAATTTTACATCCCCACCAGCCATGGATGAGGATTCCAGGTACTCCACACCCTTATCAACACTTGTTATTGTCGGATGTTTTCATGTTAGTCATTTTAGTGGTGTAATAGTGTTTGTTATTTAAATGTGTGTTTCCTTGAGTGGCACTGAATATCTTTCAGAAACCATGGGCTGTTTGTGTAATTCTTTTGACAGCTTTCTTGAATCTGTTCCTTTAGGGAGCCGGGCTTGTGCACTGTGTGTAGGTCAGAGGATGCTCGAGAGGGTGTGTTCTCTCTTTCCACCCTGTGGATTCAGGGGTTGAAATTCAGGTCACTGGGTCAGCAGCAAGCGCCTTTACCTGCTGAGTCATCTCATTAACCCTGTTTGACTCTTCCATAAAGTGTCTGTTCAACTGTTTCCTTATTTTTAATTAAGTTGCGTTTGGGCTGGAGAGATGGAAGACTCAAGAGTTAAGAGCATTTGCTGCTCCTACAGAGGATCTGAGTTTGGTTCTCAGCACCCACATCAGGCAGCTCACAGTTTTCTCTAACTCCAGCCCCAGTAGATCTGATACCCTCTTCTGGCTTCCGTGAACACAGTGGCTATACTCAAACAAATACATACTTATACAAAAATAAAAATAAGTAAGTCAATTATGCTGCAAGTCTAAAATGATCTCTAAATTTCGATGATATTTAACAATCCCTGTGTCTTTTTTTTCTTCTTCCTATTTTTGGTTTTTAGAAACAGGGTTTCCCAGTGTAGAATTCATTGATATCCTAAAATTCACTCTGTAGACCAAGCTGGCCTCAAACTCACACAAATCTGCCTGCCTCTGTCTCTTGAGTGCTAGAATTAAAGGTGTGTGCCACCACCTCTACTACCTGTGTCTTTAGTTTTCTTTACTTACACAGTCTTTATCTTTTCTGGTGTCAGAATAAAATGAGCTGAAGGTGCCTTCTCTCTCCTCTGTGAACCTATACAGAATTGACACTAGTCTGCCTCTAAATGTTTGACAGAATCCACAAATGGAGCCAGCTTGGGGAGGATTTAATTAATTACAAATTTAATTTCTTTGATAGAGCTATTCAGATTTTCTATTTCTTTTTCTATTATATTTATTATATAAAGAATATATTAGAGACATATAACATATAGTATATAAATTTATATACCAAATATAATAGAGTATTATAATTTTATCTTTGAAAAATGCTTCTCTTTATTTAAGCTGTCAGATTTTTTTCATTTTATTTACTTTGAATGCATATGTACATATTTAAGAACACATGCAGAGGTCAGAGGAAAATTTATGAGAGAAGGTCAATTCTCCTCTTTCACTATATGGGTTCCAAGAACTGAATTTAGGTTAGCAGGCTTGATGATAGACATCTTTAGCTATTGAGTCATCTCAATGGCTCTTGAACTTTTAAAATATATAATCATGTCAGGAAAAAAAATAAGTGTTATAGTATAAGACAGACATAACTAGTCCTTTTTTGAACTTTACATGTATTTTAAAGTACTTAATGTTTTAATTAGTTAATTTGGTCAAGCAGGTTTGCTAGAATCCTGCAGTCACTTGTTAGGGGATTTAATCCTGTCACACATCTACAAAAGGTAACATTAGGATCCCAGCAATTAGGAGCTGAGGCACACAGTCTGAAATGGAACCTGGAGCTTAGAACATATAAACAGTAAATTTTTAAAATTCTGTGATTAAATAAATAAATAAATAAATAAATTGAATAAATAAGCAAGCTAAAAAGACAATTCTCAAGTGGTAGAAAAAGTATTGGGCAAAAGTTTAGTGACCGAGCCTGAAGGATTCTCAAACTGTCCAGGGTTAGTTCTCAAAAAGGTAAAGGAAGAGATGTTTGTATACAGTGAGCCTGCTGACTGCAAGTCTGAGAGGAAAAGGGATCTTCTGACAGACCAGGAAGCTTTGCCACAGAGTCTGACGCTAAAGGGAGAGTGGGTGCCACAGACAGTAGAGGGAAGTGACACCCTCGTGAAGTGGAAGAGTTCAGATGAGGCAGGGTTGGCTTTCGAAAAAGCCAGATCTCAAGTACCCTCAGATTGTAATTGTTGACTTCATACACTCATGCTGGACCTACACCTTAGTAATTGCAATGCATGCACACACACATAGACTCACAGTCACATATACACAAGACAACATGTACACATAGATACACATAGACAGATACACACACACACACACACACACACATAAAAACACATGGATTTCAGCTATTACTAAATTATAACATGCCCAGTTAGGGTCACCTGAGTATCTCATTTGAGGGGCTGTTCAGATCATATTGGCCTGTGGACACATTTGTGGGGTATTGTCATGACTGTTAACTGGTGTAGGAGGGTATAGCCCACTGTGGGCAGAAGCACTCACTGGGCATGTGGTCCTGAACTGCATAAGAGTAGTTAAGCATGAGCCTGTGAGTCAGTCAGCAAGCAGTCTCCTCCACCATTCCTGCTGTACTTCCTTGGCAGCGAATGAGCTCCATGGTCAGAGGCAATGCTGTGTGGGATAGCAGGCAGCCTCCCTTCAGGCTCCTGCCCTGATTTCCCTCAATAGCAGACTGTGATCTAGAAGTACAGTGTTTTATCAGAGAGACAGAATGAAACTGGAACACACTACTAACGTAACCCTCTTCTCTCCCTCCCTCCCACCCTCCTTCCTTCTCTTCTGACGTGGTTTGCTATGTAGTTTAAGCTGGCTTTGAATTTTCAGTCATCTTGCCTCCGCCTCCCAAGTAACAGGATTATAGGCCTGACACTTGCATTTTATCTTTTTTATATTTCATGTATGAACTAAAGTTTGCATTTTCAAAAAACACGGAAAGAAATGTTGTGTCCTGGCCTGTATTGCTTCAGTGTCAAATATTTTTAAACCAAACAAATTGTGAGTGGCCACACATGAGGGTGCAATCAGACAAGCATTTTCATTCATCTTTTGAACCATCATCTGCCATGGCTTATTAGTCTGATTAAATGCAGGAATATGCTAGAAATGAGGGCTAGAGTCTTTCCCACTCTTTTTAATTATTACACACAGATTATGCATAATGACGGGTTTCACTGTGACATGTCGTTCATGTGTATAATGTATTTTGATCATGTGTACCTCATTGCCCTCTGTTGTCCCCCTCACCCCTGCCCTCTACTTTCTTGTCTTTTTCTTCTCTTCTTTAAGCCACTGAGTTTTATTACGGTTCCTTACAGGAGACATCTTACTAGTGGATAAGCCACTGAAGAAACATTTCTCACCCCCTCAGCAACCATTAATAGCAAAAGCTCCACATGGAGGGCCTAGTATCAGGAGCCCTTCCCAAGGGCTGGAGTCTTGAGCTGCAGCACTCTGAGAGTTTGTGAGCAATCCCTGGCCCTGAGATCTCCTGTGCACTAGGTATATGAGACTCTGCTGTGGTGGACACCTACCACATAACTGTGAGTCCTTGGAGTTTGCTTCCATGTGGAATACAAGGCATAGCATATAATGCAAATGTGCTAAGCTGAAGCTTACACATGCATTATTAAAACTTGGTGGAATAGAAAGCCACCAGAGGAGAGTTCTGTCTCCACAGTCTGCAGGCTTTGTTTAGAACAGCAAACATATCAGCTTGCTCCTGTATGGCCCATGTCTAGGTCACTTGCTTGCCTATCTGCCCACACCCAAGCTCTGAAGGCTGCCCTTATGATGTCACCATCACAGACTAATTATTCTCCGATTACCCTATCATACCATTTGACCTGTTAAACAATATTACTTTATCTCTCTTTTAATCGATTTACTGTTTTTTCTTAATTTAAAAATTTTATTTATCACTATGGCATGTGTGTAATGTGTATTATGATGGCTCTGTGTGTATGTGTGTATGTACACATGTACCATGGTGAGTGTGTAGATGTCAGAGGACACCTTCATTCTCTCCTTCTGCTTTTATTTATGTGGATTCCAGAATCTAACTTGGTCACCATGCCTGCACAGCAAGTAAGTGCTTTGACCAGCTGAGCCATCTCATGGGCCAGGTTTACCCTCTCTAATGTGACTTCTACTCCATAAATATCAGTGAAACTTTTCTTAGAGGTAACATTCTCCATGTCACTGAACCCAACCACATGTCCTTGACAGTCTGGTGTTATTCAGCCCTGTTGACTATGTCATGTATCTTTTCACAGCAACAGAACAGTAACTAAGGTACTTCCTTATCACAAAACTGAACATTTTTTACATCTGTCTGCTCCACGGGCGGTACTGTGCCAGCAGAAACCTGTACAAGAGCAGTAGCAGTAACTGTGCCACAGCTTGGATGCTAGCTGTCTTGTGACTGCCTATGAGAAACAAACTAGTCCATTATGCCTGTATTCAGGCTCACTCAAATTCTCAGGGGGAGGGCAGAATACAGCCAGGCCTTTAGCCAGGTGACACGGATGGCCTCTAGTCCAGTTCCTAATAGATTCTTTGTCTCACTCTAATACTTCATGAGCCCGGCCTCCTTTGTGTGCATTTCTATCAGCACTCTGGTTTTCCAGACTCCCACCAGAATGTTCCATTAAGTTCTACTTACAGAATCATATAGGGCTTCCCTGGCCCCAAGCTCCAAACTCTTGCACATTCCTCCCACAAACCAGTTCTAAATACCTAAGAATCACACAGTAGGGTTTTTCCAGCAGCAGCTCGCTACTAGGATGAAATTTCTATGGCAGTGTCTTTTCTCATTGCTACAATAAAACACCCAACACAAAGACAACTTAAGAAGGGTTTATTTATACTCACAGTCCAATGGTTTGGTCCACCATAGCATGGTGGCACGATTATGAGGCAGCTGGTCCTGTTGTATCCACAGTCAGATAGATGAATGCTGTTTCAGTTGGCTTTCTCTCCTCTCCTTTCTTTCCCTTCCTTTCTTTCTCTCTCTCTCTTTCTTTCTTTCTCTTTTCCTTCCTTCCTTCCTTCCTTCCTTCCTTCCTTCCTTCCTTCCTTCCTTCCTTCCAGTGGGAGGTGTCTGGGATTCCAGCTCATGGGCTGGTACTGCCTGTATTCATAGTACATTTCCCTCCTCATGTAAACCGGAAACACCCTCACAGACAATCAGGTAAGTGTGTCTCCTAGGTGATTCCAAATCCATTCAACCTGATGTGCTTTAATCACCTCAATATGCAAATACATGTACCATCCAGAACTTGAGCATCTGAGCATGTGGAATCCACAGGGATGGGGATGCTGTCTCCATGGATACCAGGGCATGACTGAACCTACTTTAGAAAGCAGAGGAGTAACACAAATCAAAATGAATCGAGAGTAACAAAAACAAAGCAGCAAAGAGAAGGGAATTTCAGAGTAGTTATTTAAAAAAGGACAACAGACTTAAACCAAGCCGTGGAAATGTGTAGGGTTTAGAATGAGAAAACACAGAAGGCGTTAAAATAAGCTAAGAGAATCCACACAACTGTATGATAACAAAAAGGCTTAAGAAAACTAAAACATGTTAAAAAAAAATGTTGTCAAAGCTGACCTAAGAAACGGAAAATCTGAAATACCCCAATTGGCAGACAGTGGGACAGTGATTAAAGGGACTAATGGGACTAATGCAAAATACGCACACTCATCTAACCATCAAAAACCAGAACAGGAAACCCTACTGTAATTTAAGTAGGACAAACCAGAAGAATGTGGACAGCTCTCTGATCCATTTAAGGAAACCAAAGATATTTCTTACTTTATAGATACAAAGACTCAAAATAGCAGCAAAAGAAACAAGACATATGGAAAGACTAACAAGTTAACACACGCTGCAGAAACAAGACTTATCAAAGACTAACAAGTTAACACATGCTGCAGAAATGAGAATCATTCTAGGGATTAAGAGCGGGCTAGATCAGGAAATCTACTCACATAATATATTAAGTTTAAAAAATGAAAGGTGAGTTGGCAAAATGGCTCAGCAGATTAAGGCATTTGCAGCCAAGCCTGAGAGCCTGAGTTCAATCCCCGGTACCCACGTCTGTCTGCCTGTCTCTTTTACACACACACACACACACACACACACACACACACACACACACACACACACAACAAATACATGTAATTCAAATGTTAAATAAAAAATTAAAGGAATAAAACCAATATGGCCATAAAAATGATACTGAAAGTATTTGCTATAACTCCACAGCCACTGTTCCTAATGGTAAACCACAATATTGACAAACTGGTGTCGACCCTGGCATGCTGTCTTCCTGTAGGGGGAGGTCACATCTTTATGTATCTCTATCACCCCCTGCCCTGTCATAATCAGCTCATGTCCCTAGAACAAAGAAGTGATCAAATGTCCACCCATCTTCTCTCACACATGACCACCCTTACCCTATTTTTTTTCCCTTGCTATGTTGCTGGCCTAGAAATGCCTGGGCTCCAAGGACCCTCAGAACTCAGTCTGAGCAGCTGGGAATATATAGTTGCGAGTCCCTGCCCCTAGCCACCTTTCCCTCTTAAGGTACAGGTATTAGCTACTTTCTACCCTGGCCGAATACTCTAGAGGTGTCAGTATGTGGTATCTCTGGTTTCACTCCATTTTTCCCTGAACCTTTTCCTCTCACCCAGCTTTCAGCCCCAACACCCACCACAACTACTCCACTGCTCTTGATTCTGAAATGTGAATGTGGTCCTCCTAGTTTATTAGACACCTTTGCCAGTATAACTCTGAAACCTATACGGATCCACACCTTCATGGATCAACACCTGTCTCTAGATGGGTCTGTTCTACCTCCTCTCCATTTGTCTGAACTCTAAATGATGACCATTCTACTCTACTCCCTGCAGGCTCAGCCCAACAGCATCTAGCACACAGCCACTGGAGGGCAAAGCCATTTCTGTCTGCTCATTCCAGGTATGTCCAGTATTCAGTGGTGATTTGAGTCCCTGGATGGAGCGCAGAGCTGCTCCTGACTGCCAAGGCTGTACTATGTTTGATATCTTGGCACTGGTGATGATTCTAGAGTTCTGGCAACACAGAGGAGGAGGGAGAAGAGGAGGAGGAACAGGAAAAGCAGGAGGAAGAAAGCAAACGTGTGGGAAATCCATGTATTTTATTTTATAGAACGTGCTAACTCTAGAGTATGGAGTTTGCACAGTCTGTGTATACATAGTGAAGAACCAGGCCTTTATTTTGTTTTCCATTCACTGAGAAGCTATGATGCCTTTTATATCTTTTATTTTTTTGAGGCACAAATGACACTTGAAGACAAGGTGGCCCTGGATCGTTTAGAACACTGAGGTGGGATGAGTGCTCCACCGAACAGTTGGGGGCTGACACAGAGGCTGCCTTTATGCCTCCTCCGTGTGGGCCTGGAACAGGATGCTCTCCTCCTGGCTTTCCAATGTGCTCTAAGAACCAGGGTGGCTTCTAATGTCTCTTCATCCAGCTTGCCTTCATCTGCTAACTTCTCCCAGAAGAGCTGTATTTGAGGCAGTACGAACTTGTCCCAGCAGAGTCTCTGACACATGGTGAATACCAACTTAAGAGGAAACAGGAGCTGTGACAAGGCCCGTTTCTTCTGGAGCATTGGACTCTGTCCTGGGAAGCTAGGAAGCAACAGTGAAGGCATCTGGAGTATTTCCCAGGCCTGGCATGAGGGCTTTTCAGCTGGGAGAACTGAGAACTCAAAGTTGATCTCCCTTCACCCTGCAGTCTCACCCCATCTGGTCTCAAACCCCATTTTAGTACCTGCTGCTTCTAAGGTATCATAGGAAGGGGCTGTGTCATCGCAGAAGATGGGCAGTTATTAAAGAGCTGATTAAATTAGAAAGGAGCCAGGAGGGAGGGTGTCTGATTCTCCCTGGGTCCTCCTGAAGCACCAGCTGCAGACTGAGAAACCCAGTTTAAGGGGCCCAAGGCAGGGTGGACTTCCCTTAGCAACACTGTTCCTTCTAACGGTTAGGGACTGTCCCAGCACGTGCAGAAGACACACATAAGCAATGCTTCTGAAGCCTCCTCTGTAAGAGATCAAGATTTCGGGTAATGGGTTACTGAAAGTAAGACCAGAGGCCAGACTTGTGTGGGAATGGAGGCCCAGGTTGTTGAGGAAGACCATGAGGAACTAACCCTTCCCCCTCAGATATGAGTCTCCAACAGGGCACTGACATCTTCATTCCCTCCTTAGGGAGCAACAAATCACCAACCAAAGACCCAACCCATAAAAAGTCCAGTCCAGTCCAGTCCAGTCCAGTTCAGGGAAGAAGGCAAACTAGGAGGTCAAGAAGATAGCTCCTTGAAAACACTTATGTAGCTAAAGTGCTCCTTTAGGACTGCTCTCGCCCATCAATGCTTATGTGCCATGGTGCATGCACAGACACAGAGAAAGACACACACACAGACACACACACACACACACACACACACACACACACACACACACACACACACGGATTGGGGGTGGGGCTTGGAGAACAGATCTGCTATGTTTGTGCCTTGGAAGGATCAGAATTATAAATACCAAAACACACCCACTGGGTCACCCCGGATCTCAGCGATTGTGTGACACAATTGTAGAAATTGGCTAGACTTACTTAAAAACAATACAAAACAAACAAACCAAAAACACCACCCAAAGCTACAAGGCTTGATTGTGGTATAAGGTAAGGCCCACCCTCCATCTCTAATCTGCTTATTCCTTCTAGAAAAGGGAAATAGCAAAGTGAAACCCAGGAAGCCCCTGGCTCCCATGCACACCCTTCTCTATAACTCTCCCTTCTCATCCTTATCTCAGGGGGCCACAATGCTGTGACGTGAGCATGTGGTTTTATTAAACAGAACTCAGTGGGATATGGGACTTTTTTTGACTTACGTCAAGAGAACCCACCAATGCCTTACACTTCTTTAATCACAAAAGCATGAAGAAAACCTGGATGGCCATGATATGTAGGCAAATGCTCAGCAGCTAACCTCCCAGTGGGTGGAGTGGCTGAAGACAGCCAAATGGGTTGACGTTAGAAAACTGCCTGAGAAATTTAAACACTGCCTGTAACACAGGTGAGAACAAAGATGGGCGCCATGCTGGTTTCTAGTCCTTTCTAGTCTGCTTCTGCTTGCCTCTAGGTGACTGAAGACTCACCCTTCAACACTGATTGCAGTTGCAACTCAAACAATGCACCCTTCCACTTCCAAAAACGTTTTCCCACAGGGACTCCCTTCAGGAGGCATGCAAAAGCCACAGTGTGGCAGAAGGGCCAGTCCAACTTTACATTACTGTACAGGTAACAAACCTTCACAACAGCACAGCCCCGCTCAGAAGCGTCTATGTATTTACAAACACACAGTTGTACATATATACATGTTAACAAAATACAGGGCATTCTCAAAATTAGATCCTTCTTAATACATTTTAAAACGTTATTCCATCAATACTTTAAAAATTATTTCCCCATAATCTAAAGAAACTCCCTGTCCCACAAACTAATATGGTTTCTGTTTACATTTTTCCCTGTGAGAATTTCTTTTCCCTTGTTCCTTGATATTTTTCCCCAAAACCTCTTCTGGCTTCCCTTCTAACAGGAGCCAAGTCTGGGCTTCAGCCCTCTGGGTTGGGCTTCTGTCTGGAGCATCCCTCTCCAGCAGCTGGGTGTCCTCAGGAGTCCAGTTCCAACTGCTCTTGATTCTCACTGAGTCTTAACATAAGTTGCTGTTCATAGTAGAGGCTCTTTGCATAGTTTATTTCTTGTGATAACTTGACAGCAAGGACCTCAGATTTCACATGCACCTACAGAGGAGACAAGAATGAACACATTGCCCTGAGGCTGGGCAGCCAAGCACAACCACAGGACATGGGCAGAGGATGGCCACCCCAAATCAGTTCCCATGTAAAATCTAAGATAGAGAGATTCCCAGGTGTCTGTGCCTGGTTCACTCTGATCCAAGCTTTTACTTTATACCCCAGGTTACTGCAGGCTGCCTATCACAACCCATAATTGATGAGCTTCCATTCAGAGGTAAGGCAGGACAATAGACTGAACCCTTATTCAAGTTCAAAGCCTGGTGGTGGCTGGGCACATGAATCAGCAAGTATGTGCCTAAAGGTTTTCTTACCCAGAGTGCTTCACTGCTAGCCTGCCTTGAAAGGGGAAGACGGGGTGGGTAGGCACAGTTGGTGGAAAATGCACACTTTGGAGCATTACCTTGCAGCCATCCAGGAGGGGCTGACAAGCTCAAACCCATTCCAGTTCATCCCTGAGAGAATAGAGAATGCTGAAGTGCTCCTGGGGAGAAATTCAGCAAGATGGCTTTTCTGGTCTATAGAAAGAGCTGAGATGAACATGGCCATTCAAAAGGGCAAACCTTTGGGGATGCACCAGCAGGTCCAATGCCTGGAATTGTGACTAGAGATAGAGCTGCTTCCCCACAACTGCTCTGCTGTGGGTTCACTTGCCCAGCTCAGCAGAGCAAGTTCTGTGAACCAGATACAAGTGATAGGGGTCAGATGGGTCAGCTGAGTCTGAGCCCTAGCTTGTGCTACAGTCAGCTATGTGGCCTGAAGGAATCACATGCTCTGACCCCTCTGTCTCTAACAGCACTGTTTGGGAAGTGCATGCTGAAAACTTCTGGGTGCATCTCTACCCAAAAGTTCTGACACAATACCTCCTACCCTACAGAGACGAATACCACTCTTTCCTACAAATATCTATTGAATGTACTTCATATTACTTCATTTCATAGATCAAAAGGTTGTGTTTTTCTGATACCAGAAAAACAATACAGTATGTGCCCTGTCCTGGACTCAGGGTGCCAGCACTTAGTACCATGTTTCAAGGACACAAAACTCTATGAATCATGTCACTGCTTTGTGTTGGTAGGTAACTGAGATACAAATGTAAGAGAACATACCCAGGCTTCTAGCAGAATGGGAGCAGAACATTTAATGCAGTTCACATCTCCCACTGGAGTCCTCAGAGTAAAGCAGGGGTAGAGCAGGGTATGTCCATGTGAGTGGCAAGAAGCAGCTGTACTCACCATTGGCTTTTGGTGGGATGGGCCTGGGATGGACACGCCACTGCTAGAATTTGCAGCTTTCTTGGTCACTTGTACATACACCTTCCCATGGTCTTTGGAGACAAGGCAGTGATAGAGGTCATCATATTTGACCTCGAGGAAAATGGCCTCTCGGTCTATGTAGTCCCCACTCTTCAGGAAGTACACAGCTTTGGAGGAGATGAGCACGCAGTAGCTATCAATGTTCTCCACTGCTATGAAGCTGCATGGGAAAGAACTCATGATGCTGAGCTGCTCCATGTCAAGGCCAGGCCATCCCTTGATACTCAAAAGGGTAGATGCCTGCTGGTCTAGGGTCTGAGGCCTAGGCTTCCCTAGGCTTCCCAATTACCACCCCTCATTGTACATGGCTTTATTATTCTGGGACTCAGGTTCCTCATCTGTAAGTTTGTATTAGAAAGGACTTGGCCTCAGGAGCTGCTGTTCATAGCTCATAGCTCTCTGCTGGAGGGTGCTCATGAACATTAACAAGTAATATCTGCTAAGAGTTTCAAACAGAAAAAAAAAATCCTGTTCTGATATGGGCTTTGTGGCTTGCTCGATGAACTTTTGGATAGTTTATGAGTTAGAGAAATGGAAACAAGGCTTTGCTGACAGGACATGTGACAGACAAGATAGACCATGAGGAGAGACAGTAGGGGCTAGAAGACAATGAGGGGACAGATCTGCCAGACTGCAAACAATAGCATTTGCACACCTGCCTTTACCTGACCCCTGTTCAGTATGGCCAGAGTCATGGGGCTTATGATACCACTGAACTCTCAGAACTGTAGTCATCACTTCTAAAGCTCACAGGCCACTCAGAAACAGCTTAGATTTGAAAAACAGAGAGAAGCCTGAGTCCTGGAGTACCTGCAGCAGAGCTCACAGCCTGGTGTGGGAATTTATGCAGGAATACTCTCTGCTGAACCAGGAGTACACCTTGAAAGCCAGGGACTGCCTTCTCAGCTTAGTGGCTGCCTGTATCTTATGCTGGCTTTTCCCAATGTGGCTGGCCATCAGGGATAGTAGGGACACACCGGGTGATGACAAGCATACCAAGAGCTGACTGACAATAGGCTGGCTGCGAACCTTGGGATTTTAAATTGTGTTTTCTTAAAGCCAAGGCTCTGTCTGAAACTGCCATGGTTCCAGGTCCAGGGTAGCCTTAGTCCAGGGTCACAAAGCACAAAATCATCAGAAAGGGTAGAGTCATTGAGGGCAGGACAGGGCCAGTTTGCTGGACACCAGGGACTTGCCTATCAGATCCAATCATGGCTGGCCCTCACTCTCTTCTGCACCTCTCTAGAGCATCCTTCACTCTCACTCCTATTCCCCCACACTGAGTCACCATCCTTACTCTCAAAGCTTCTCCAAATACCCTGGTCCTGACTGTTGCTGACCTTTCAACACCTTGGCCTGTCAAAGCACTGCCAGAGGATTCCTTCTGCTTCTAGCTAAGCACTCTGGCTTCAGTGGCACTCTAAGCACCAGTGTGGTCCATTGTATACTCATACAACTTCCTGAGTACCCACCACCAAGTCAGCCACCCATGAGGACTTGCTAAGAACCCACGTTGTTCCAGTCGTCATTTTAATTATGGCTCCCATGACAAAAATTGGGGTTTGCTGTTCTCACTTAACTGGTTGGCAATGCTGAGAATGTAGACTTGTAAAGTCTCACTGCCAAAATTAGAAGCACTCAGCCGTTCTCCATGATCAGCTTAGCACAGCCTCCTTATGCCCCACACTCAGAGTCAGGGGCAGCGTTACTATGTGAGGAGAAGGGAGGAGGAAAGACATGGACAGACAGAAGGAAAGACAGAAAGAAAAGAGAACATCTCAGGGCCAGCTGGAACTAGATGGAAAATGAGCTGAACACACAAAAACAGCTTTGCTCTAGAGCACAGGTGGGCCAGGCGATCAGCCATGAAGGCTGTCTGGAACTCTCTAAGGAGACTCAAAAAGTGGCCAGGAAGCAGGGTGAGAGAAGACACATGGATTACAACATCCAGGAGAGACTGGATCTCTAGCATCTATCTCATTAGTGCTCCGTCCTCCTCTGAGGAGCCTTGGTGACATCCAGAAAGATGCCTTTATCCCAAAGGGCACAGGGGCTGGTCCTAAGCACACATCTCAACTCCCTTCTAAGAGGCTGCATCCTCTTAAAAGCCAGGAAATAAGGAGGACTTGTGGCTCTGAGCCAGGGGTGCTTCTACAAAGCAGGTAGCAGGGTAAGGGAATCTCGGCTAGGCTAGAAAGGAGAGCCCACAAGTTTGCGACTCTGGTCAGGTGGCTTGCAGCTTGATGACTCAGTTCCTTCATCTCTGGGAGAGATGGTGCTGCCTACCAACTCCTTAAGATTAACGGAAAAGATCCCTGTTAGGACAGAATAAGCGCAATACAGCAGCCCTCATTGCTTGTATCTTCAGTCTGGGCCTAGGAGCTCTGCTCATGCCCTGGGGCTGCTGCTCATAACATTCACTGTTCCAAATCCTTCAAGCCAAAAGCAGATCAGAACCAAGGGCAGGGTTGGGAGAAGAAAGAGCTGGGCAATGACAGCCAATGGCTGTCTCCCCATTTTCCCTGAGGCTTCCTCTGAAACCCATTACCCAAGGTCAAGGTTTTGGGTCCCATCACCACCACTGCTGTCAAGTCTGCTTGACACCCTCCCACATACCCCAAATCTGGAAACCACATCAAAGACTCACTCAAACAGCTTGGGGCAGACCCTTCATCTGCTGATCCTAATCCCGAACTTGTCACTCATTCTGAGGAGTTAACTCGGGTGGCAAAGCAGAGCCCTCTTGGCTCTTCATTCTTCTGATGTATTCCTCCAGCCCCCCTTTTCTCTATGGCTGCCCATCTGCAGGCTAGCTCTCTACAGGATCTATACCCCACCCCCAGCCAACAGAGCAGCAGAGGCCACGGCTGACACACGGACTTCGGCTTTCCATACTCCTACCTACAGCTGCTTTTCACTGCTGCTGATCCACAGGCTGGCTGATGGAAACAGAGGAGGGACATGCCACCTGTCTTGTGAGGGCAGAGGGAAGATGACAAACACACACAAGCACTAGGATAAGTTCTGTTCTTCCAGAAGAGGGCAGAGAGGCCCTCTCTTCAAAACTAACCACCAGAGGCCCATGACAAGTGGCTCAGACTTCGGTTAGGACAGTAACTGTCTATGTTACAGGCAGTGGGCAACAAGGACAATAACAGTGACCATGTCCCTCTCCTTCCAAGTAAGTCTGTGTGACTTGCTAAGACTGTGGACTTGCTGAGCAACACCACAATGTTGTACTTGACCTGGCACACAGTGAAACAATGGCCCGGGCAAGGATTCAGACGATGATAAGAGAAAGGACACTAGGAGGTGTGGAGGAACCCTGCTGCACGTAGGTACAACACGGGGGGGTGGGACGCCAGGGGCTGTGCTGCCCTCAGAACTTCAAGCCAGCCATGAGCAGCCGAGTTTGGTGCTGGACACATGTCTACAGGTGTCAGATGTCTCTGACAGGTTAGCTCCTGACTCAGGGAGTGTGAGCTGGGGCTAGGCTGTGGCTGAGAGAAACAGCACCCACATAGTCATGTAAGGCTCTGGGGTCCATTTCCAGCACAGGAAGGAGGGACAGAGGGAACAAAGGTGATCTCACTGTTACTCATTTCCTGAGTTCTTTTTGATTTTGCTAACCATGTAAAAGAGTTGGTTTCATTAGAAGAGAGAGGTGGCATTTTTAGCATGCTCCTTTGGTCAGGATCCTCTCCAAAATTTCCTCTTCCCCTGCCTCTAGGAGACAAGAACCTAAGGAGAAAACCTTTACCTGCCTGCCTTTGCTTTCCTTTCATATACTTTTTCTGTATTAAACACACACACACACACACACACACACACACACACACACACACACACCTCTCCTAAATATTCCTTTCTGTCTAAATGATAAAAGAACCCAAGGACCATGCTGCTGAGCATAGCAGTTTCCGGATCCCAAGGCCAGAATCCCCTTTGTGCCTACGATATGAATGGGCCAACTTGATAAAATACTTGAAAACGAGGTAGATACTTCATAAAAGACAAACAAATAAAAACAACTAAAGGGTGACCTCTAGCCACAAACTAGGCATTGTTCAAAAAAGTTAACCGTACAGGATCCTGGATTAAGACTGAAAAGAATGGGAGGTAACAGAGGTGCACAGCACTGATGAGCCTGCTATGAAGCCTTAGCCGACCTTAAACTGGATGTCAGTGACAATCTGTTCAATACTGTTTAATTAAATGAAAAAAAAAAAAACCCACAAAACTAAATGCAACTTGATGTGGGAGATCAAAGTTGACGCTGCTGTGGTGCCGGGGGACTTTGTGGGGTTTTCACTCCATCAGGAAGTAATTACACAATATTTTCCAGAAGTGAAACAGTGAGTCTAAGTGGAAAAAAATGTGGAAACATTTAGTTAGAACAGTAGAGCAAGGTATTAAAGACCCCTTTAACGGGTTAACTCTGAGGGGAATATGCAAATAATTAGGTCCTTAAACATGTTTTTAATTACAAATCTAGGATAAAAGTCAGAGGTAGAAGTCGGCACCCGTGTTTTTCCTGAGTGCGCCCTTCCTGCAGAGGGATAACTAGACCACTGACATGGCCCTGAGTACAGGCTGATAACAGAGGACACTCCGAGCCACGTCTGCCAGGGCCCCTTGTGACCTCTCCTATATGCCCAGGAAGACTGAGGTCACATGCCTCCCTCACCACCCACTGGCCAGGCTCCACCTTCAGTGTGGGTGGAGATACAAGGTCTTCATCTTCAAAGCTAAAATTCAGCCAGTAACTGTGCCCAGATCACATGAAACTTCAAGTGTTCTGTGAAACTCATTTTGCTGATTTCATCCTGACTGCAGATCTTAGCTCACTGGCCTATTTCCAGGGTGTGTACCCATGTGGGCAGCAACTTCATGGTGCCTGGACTATACAATTTGTCCATAGTGCTTTTCTGATCTTATGCCATTCTATTACAAATGAATCTTGTTTCAAAGTACCAGAGATGGTTTGGATTGAATAGAGGTGGGATAGCAGAGAATTTAAGATTTAACACACCAAGATCGGCAATTTTACTTAGCCCACCCTCCTTTTTGAGACAAGGATGCCAAGCTGACAATGGAAGGTAGCTTAGGCTGACTTTGAACTTGTGATCCTCTTGCCTCCATCTCCTGAGTGCAAATGCTACTACTTTTGGGGTTTATGCTGTGCTGGGAATGGACCCTGAGCCTCTATGCATGCTGAGCAAGCCTTCTACCAGCTTAGCCTCATCTCTCACCCCTTACTTAGCCTTTGATAGCACCCTAGATCCCATGGGATATGGAAAGTGGGACACGTGTTAACACAAATGTTGAACGGCAGCTCTCCAGCTGAGTTTATGGAGTGACTTAAATCCCAGGCACTGCTCTAGGTTCAGAGGGTTCTCCAGTGAGTGGGACACCCTAGCCATAACTGGCTGACATTCTAGTAGAGTCTATACCATGTTTTGTTCGGCTGAGAAATGACTCTTAGGTCTGAGTCTGAAGCCCAAAATCCCACCAACAATGCAGTTTATAGGATGGTCTTAACCCTCTTGGCCTTCAGAAATGAAGATCTAAGTTTCTGCTGTTGAAGCCACTCGATCCATAGCATGTTGTTAGGTAGCAGAATAGGCTCAAGGGAAGAAATGCACAGCATTATTTAGAGACACTCCAATGATACCATGGCAGGATACACCTAAGAAGATGCCAATCCTATCTCCTAAATTCTAGACCTCAGTTTCTATGTTCTCATTCAAATAAGTTATAAAATGGGAATTGAGGCCTCTGGTATTATCTCAACCAATGACACTGAAGGCCACCCCCAGGAGCTAATCTTTCCTTGAACTCTTCCACCATCCAGTAACACCCACAGTGCCAGATCCTCCCTAGCTCACTTACCCTCAGGATACAAGTCACACTAGGACATTTCTACACCCCAAACTTAGTTCTCTCACACCTGGTCAAGTCACAGAGCAGCTTACATTCTGAGGATTTCCACAGACTAGCACTGGAGACTGCTATGGTTGCCGTCAGCTGAGAATAATCTCATTAGCTGATGTGTCAGAGTGACGGCATAATTAAGAAAAACGCATTTCCAGAATATGGGTAACAATTTGCTATTTGGTTTCAGTTTGCAAGCATTCTCTAGCAAACACTAGATACTAAAGTTAAAAAAAAATTATGGGACAAAAATCCCTTAAGACAGAGACGATCTCATGCACTGGCCTCTCTGCACTGACTACAGAGAAACTGATACTGAGAGCCACTCCCTCCGGTACTGGCCATTTACAATCTGACATTTAGGACAAGTAATTCTTCAGTCTCTTCCGAGGGCTGTATCAGCATGAAGCTCCTGGGTCATAGAGAAATTTCTTAAAGACAGACAAGGCAACACAGTGGACCAATGGGCTATTTCTCCACCCTCTACCCCCACTTACAACTCGTCCTGGATGTTGTCCGTTAGCTTGAAGAGCTGTTCCTGTCCTTCTGCCTGGCTCTCAGAATATCTAGGAAGCAGCCCCTGGGGGCCAGTGCAGCAACGAGGTTTCCGAACCCTCTGGGCTTGAGTCCTAGAAGGGCAAATAGACAAGAAGAGGTTAAAGTGTCATGGTTAAAACGATTTTTCCTTCCTCGTTTGAAAAGGCATTTCTTAGTTGACAGGACCCAGCTGCTGCAGGACTGTGTGGTATATGACATGCCCACTGTGAGTTCAGACTTCACAATTTTTTGGTTGTAAGACTATTACGATGCTCAATCAGCTAACTTCCTTAGCTGTCCATTTCACTTTTTATGTAATAGGATAACACAAGCTACCTGTTGGCTGCAAAAATGAAGCAAAGTGCCCACTGGGCTTCTGCTGAGAGCATAGATTACCTACTTCCATGTAGATTACCTACTTCCATGTAGATTACCTACTTCCATGGCTCTCTAGGCTGATTAGCACAAGCCTCCCTGTGGCCCACACCATTTTGCTAGGGATCTCTTTGCTAGGTTCAGCCCTCTGGGGACATGCAGTGGGTTCAGGAAGAACCTAGGCTTTAGTGTGAACCTGCCACGTTACCAGGTCCCTGTGGAGTGAGCTCAGTCTCCCTGGTAAAGGGGAAGGAATGCAGCAGCCACGTGAAGGGACTAGTCCCAGGCCACAGCAGCAGCCCTAACCCATGCCCTTGGCTGTTGGTTGCCTAAAGGAATCTGCTTTGCTATGGCTTTCAGGGTCGGCTGCTGTTGTCTTTTTCCACAAACCATAGACAGGATAATTGATAAATACTTTTTGGTGTTTTCCTAGAAACAGGAGTCCATATTTGTCTTGGAAAGACAGCGCATACTTCAGATGACTGATAAGAGTGTACCGGGTCTGTCCTTAGCCGTGTACTTGCTGTACTTTTTATTATTTGTTCCTGGAACCTACTGAAGCAAAACATCCCTCTCTAGACATACCTCAAAGAGGGGACCAGGCAGCCACCCTGAATCAGCACTTTAGAACCACGGACTGGTGGTAGTGAGACAGACTGACCGGGAGGAAGCACTCTGCGGGGCAAGTCTGGGTAGGATCCTGGGAGCAGAAGTCTGGAACTTGCCACAGGCCTATCTGCAGAGCTAAGATCATTGCAAGGGTTTCTGGGCATGGGTCAGGCTGAGTTCACCAGGCTGAGTTCGGAAGGTGCCATGGGGTGCTGGGAGGTGTATGTGTGTGAGAGTTCTCAGGAAGCCAGAGAGTCTCCTACTCCCGGACAATTCTCAAATATTTAGGTATGCGGGTGCTTAGGTCCTCTTGGGAGTGATATAAAGACACAGTGACTTGCACGAGGGACTGGGTACTGAGCTGGCTTCATTTATAGCACATATCCCACTATGCTGAGGCTCAATCCCTCCTTCAAGGTTTAGGCTTTCTAATGTGCTGACCCCTGAGTTCTCCCTGAAGGCAGGGATGGTGGTGTTGGCACACTGTGAGTCTCCTGGGAGAGGAACTTCTTCACTGCTCGGCTATGGACGCTAGCAGGTTACCATGTGCAAGGCGTCCGCAGGAAGGTGCTCGATGGGCTTTTCCAGATGGCCTGTTCTAGTTTCCTGGCCTGGTAAAACAACTGCTGTCATTTCACTGTCTACACATATCAATAACATGTCTTCCCCAAGGCATTCCCACAGTTCTTTTGCCTAAGAGGCTCTGGAAGGGTCATTGGCTAGCAAGCAGAAGACCAAACATCCCTTCAAGAGGAAGATGGTGAGGTCACTTTCCTACCAAGGTTGGATTCTCCTCTCACCCCACTTCCTAACTTGCAGAGATATGTGTGGGCTTACCTATAACATATACTCCATACTATTATTTCTACCTCTCTATACCTGCTAACAAATGGTCTTTGGGTTTATTTGCTTTGAGTGAGGGTCTTACTATGTTGTAGCTCATGCTGAACCTGAACTTACTATATAGCTCTAGCTGGCCTTGAACTGGCTGGCCTGCCTTAGCCTCCTGAATGCCAATTCCCCCTACATCAGTGAGAATGGCTCTTCTGGAAACATAACTTAAGAGCAAGCCAGTCGCCTGTTCAAAGCATATCAGCTCACTCAGGTATTGTGTATTTATCGCCTCCACTCAAACAGCACACACCATAAGAAAAAGCATTTGGCTTCAGCAGCGCCTGGCTGTCTGCAGAGAAGCACCAGAATGGTGAATGGTTTGTGAGAGGGGAGCAGTGGAGGCCAATGGGCATCATCTCTTCTTTCTAGGAGAAAGGTCCAGGGTACTTCTGTCTAGTCCACTAGAGAAACAAAGGACAGATATGAAACCTTAACCCTTGTGGACATGTGTCCTGTTCCTTTCAAGACATCAGCTTTCCTTAGTGCTTAGCAGTGGGGGGAGGGGAAAACTGACTTTGAACTCTGCATTCCTCTGAAGGAAATGAAGGAAGTCTGGCAAACCAATGAAAGATGGCAGGCTCCTGCTCCTGAGCTCCTAGAAGTTACACCAACTGTGGGCAAAGTTAGAATGGAAGAAAATGTGCTCCATGTCACCAAAAAGTTTATTCCTTGACAGTAATTCCTTGACTCAGTGGCTTCCTCTAGAGCCCTTTGTCAAACTTTATTTCTACTCCCAATTTATTTATTATCTTCTAGCCTGAAAACTGTAACTCCACAGATATACCCAGAGTGAGCAGGTAGAGACGCTAGCTCCCCATGGGCATACCCATATACCCATGTGTTATGCTTATCTCCTCCCTGATTTTCCAGAGGGCAAACTACTTCCAATTTTTATGGTAGACCCCTCTTGGTGGTCTACCAAACACCAAGGGATAGGCTGGATTTGGTACCTAGTGCTGGGGCCTACAGGAGCTCACTGTGATGTTCAAACCCACAGCCTCTCATTATATCCCTAGCTCAAAGAGAGGACAGGCTCTGTAAATGAGGGGTTCCCCACAGAGGGGGGATCTCATCTGTAAATGAGGGGTTCCCCACAGAGGGGGGATCTGAGAGGATTCTTTAGAAAGGCAAAAGGCAGATTAAAGGTTCCCTTCCTCATTCTTCTACAATGCTGAGTCAGTAACTAAAGCTAGTTTTTCTTCTCTAAAACACAACTAAAATTTCAAGTTCTCATGTCCGGGTTGGTAGGTCGTGAGCAGAATTTGGGAATGGTGTGTAAAGTCACTGTGAGAACAAATCTGAACCCAAGCTTAGTTAAAAACAACAACAACAACAAAAAGCCAAACATCAGCAAATGTTTCCAAACCCAGGAGCTGGCAGAAAGGTTATGAGGTGATCTTCACTGGGGAAAAGGAACGACTGTGTGGTAGAACTGTTCTCACAGTCATCTGTATGACCATGTAGACACACAGACACATGTAACTGACTGGCTGTTAAGTCACTATCTTAGTCCCAGTGAGCCAGGCATTAGGCTGGCTCCCTCATGCTCTCTTCAGGGTCTGCCACTGTCTCTGGCCTCTTTCTTTATTTGAACAAATAATACACAGCCCCACTGCCGACCACAGCTTGGGTCTTCTGCATCCAGCTCCCCACTCCTCCTCCGGCACAACCCTGACTCTGACTCTTATGTCTATCGCCCATGCTCTTTTGTAGGCTGTCTTCTGGCACAACCCTGACTCTGACTCTTATGTCTATCGCCCATGCTCTTTTGTAGGCTGTCTTCTGGCACAACTCTGACTCTGACTCTTGTGTCTATCGCCCATGCTCTTTTGTAGGCTGTCTTCTGGCACAACCCTGACTCTGACTCTTATGTCTATCGCCCATGCTCTTTTGTAGGCCGTCTTCCCACACTTCAAAGTGTGCTCTGGCACACCTGTGTTGTCTATTATTTCCAATCGTGTTCGAAATTGCAGATACCACTGTCTACTGGGAGGATTCAGCCATTCCCTTAGGCAGCTGGAATTCACTTGTGTCTGTTTACTAATACCCCATGGTATGAACATCTGAGTACTTACTGGCCAAAATCTTGCTATTGTAAGTGATGTGGCTATGAACATTCTTGTGCATTTGAACAACAAATAACATAACAATAATACACATTCTGTATTATGATTGATGACCTTTAGATTTGGATACACACATGCACACATGTATGCATGCACACTTTCTGCCAGATTTCAGGATATTAAAGTTTGCTGAATAGGAGAATTTTAGCTACTTTTAAAGAGGTGGAACCATTTTACACTCCCCTCGTGATGCAGTAGAAAGACATAACTATCTACACCCCATCCAATGCTTGGTACTGTGCAGGGCAGCACTGATTAATATGCTGTCACTGTCGCATGGCTACCGAGCATGTGAGATGTGGCCAGTGGAACAAAAGAACCAAATTTTAAATTTACTTTCACATGAGAACCCATCTCAAAACAAGCAGACAAAGGAAAGGAAAATAAAGGAACGTTGAGGGTGTGGTACACTCTAAGCATTCAGGAACCAGAAGTGGTGGCAGGAGGCGAGGGATAAGGTATCAGTAATTCAAGGCAAGCCTAAGTTAAAAGCAAATTAAAGGCTAGTCTGGACTACACAAGATCCTGTCTCAAAAGATAAAAACAAAACAAAATTAAATTGATCCATATTTAGTTGTACGTTGGAGAACTCTGATCTAGAGTCTATTTGTATTTATTTGTTTATTTACTGTGGAGAGGTGTGTGCATGTCATAGCATATATGAGGAGGTCAGAGGGCATCTACTTAAGGAAGATCTACCCACATTCTGGGCCATACCTCAAAGTGGTATGAGCCCACATAAAAGGCTAAGGATGAAGGAAGCTTTGTATTTTGCCTGCTTGTGCTCACTCTCTGGCAAGTTTATCTATCCTACTGAGGTCAGTTCTAATGTAGTCAAAAGACCAGCAGCTCTCCAGGAATCCTGGAGTTAGACAGCTGAGCCATCCAGCATCTTGGATGGAACAACTATCAGATTCTCAACCTTTGTATTGTGAGACAGGCATTGATGGACTGCCTGGGTCACAGCTTGGAAGCAAGTCTGCTAGCTCCCTATTATATCTATATACTCATTCTACCATTCATACTTCTTTAGGGAATCCTGACTAATATGGTATTCATCGGGTGGTAGCTGTGGCTCCCATCATTGGTGCTGGGGCATGAAGGTCAATACTAAAACTGTTCTGCCACCCTACTCCTGTCATGATGGGCAGCCACTTGGGCAATGTCTGGTACAACACTAAACAGGAAGTGGGGAAAACCTCCAATTCCCCTCCTTGGGTCATAGTGTTTCTTGACCAACACTGAGAACAAGAGTCAGTTTAGTATGTGCAGTCTCTGCCTCCACAAGCCTTTTGTTTAGCCAAAGGTCTGCGGTACACTTAATTGCTGCCAGCTGGGGGCTGTCGGCCATTTTAAGCCCTCAGCTGCTGCGGTTTATAAATTTCACAGCATATAGGAAGAAGCAGCCCTTCAAGTCAACCAGCTAATCCAAAATGTCAGCACCAAATGAACTTGAGCTTTGAACTCCATGAAAATGTCAGGAGGCTGTGATACACCATGGATGCTTCTTCCCCCAGGGAAGAGGCTACTCACACAGTGGCTGATACACTGCAGATACCCACCCAGGGAGAGCAGTCCAGGAATACTCAGTTCATCTGGTAAGGGCTATGTGACAGATACTGGAGGCCTCCAAACCAAAGATCAGAGCAATGAAAACAACCTCTGTCATAGTCTTGAAGCAACAGTAAATCCAAACAAGGTGGTGGGCAGCTCTAACCAGCTCCACTTAGTTGATCTTGCCTTTCAGCCTGAGGTCAGCAGTTGGCCAGGCCATGATTTGTTCTTTGCTTGTATGATGAGTAGCTGTGTCGCAGGTCTGTTAGTTGGAGACAGATGGCTGTGTATGTCCGTATCCCAGCATGGTGTAAGCTGACAGCTGTTTGAGAAGTCTGTCACTGTCAATATCTATCAAGCACGTGATGCCCACACACCATCAGGAAATGAGTAGATGCTGTGCAAAGATTGTGATGTCCAAGCACAGTAGTTCATTCCACAGAGGGCTACCATCTTACTGAGGGCTGTATGTGCTGGCCTCTGTGGAGTGATAGATGATGCTTGCACTTATTTTACATGTGAGCCCAAGATTGTTGTTTTTACTATCTTACTGATATGCAGTGTGATTAACCAAGCACAAATAATTAGACTAAAAACAGAAGGTTGTCCCAGACTCTCAACATGGACTGTTTGTTGCTAACAGCTACAAGGTATCAGGGGTCTTGTCTGAACGGTGTTATCAAACCTTTGTCATTGCTCTGAATAGAACCACAGTCCAGCAAATAGCACCATCCGCACTGGAGAAGCCGATTTGGCTAAGACACACTCTGATGCCTACTGCAGTAGTGTCTGAGGTCTAGATGACCTCTGACCTGCAGCTCTCTGGTCTCTGTCCCATAAATCCATTTGCAAAGACTAAGAGGAATGTGCTTCTTCCGGACAAAAAGACTTCACTCCACTCAGTGTACAGTGTGGTGACAAGAAAGCTTGGGTTTGAAGAGCAAGTCCATTACTTACAAACTGTTTCCTTACTTATAATACAAAGTTGATGACTGGCAGGATAGCTCAGTGGAAAGAGGCACTCACTGCCAGGCCTGAGGGCATGTGTTCAATCTCCAGGACCCACATGTGGAAGGAGAGAATCAACTTCCATACTTTACCATTGTACATGTACATTCACACCACAAACACACACACAGACACACACAGAAGAAAATACAACAAATATTAAAATGAAGCTGATGATAGGACTGTAACTAAGAGTAAATAAGTCAGTAAACATATAGTGCTTAGAATGGGGGCTGGTCTATACAACACACTCCATAGCATGGCACTCAAAGCACTGAATCACAGAGGCCAGGGGAGGCTCACAGCTTGCCACTTCTTTTCCTGTTGACATTCCACTCCCCTCTCTGGAGCTCTAAAGTCAGAGTCATGTGTAAGGCAATACACAAAGCCCCATACCATACTATTGCCACTGAGAATGGGGGAGATGTTGACTCAAGGAATATAGAAATCCTATTTATATTGTTAGGTTTTAGCAGTCCAGCAGAGATGATTTCCTGGGCTGGGTTTGCACCCATCAGTGGGATTCACACCTGACTTGTTTATAGGGGTCAAGACTCTTTGTAATCTCACGAATTTGGGGACAATGTGACACTGTGACCGTGACAGCTGGTAGGACTAATGCCAACAGATGTGCTGCTGGGACTTCAACTTGAGGACAAAGATACTCCAGACCTTTTCTTGGTCAACTGCCTCCAGGGTGAGGCTACCTGTTTACTTCAGCTGGCTTCAGAGGGCCAAGAAGGCTCACTTTTATAATGAATTCTGCACAGCTGCGAGCCTTGGGAAAGGTTCCCAAAATGTCATAAATCTGCCTGCATTCTGGGGTTGCTTTATTTTATAAAATGGCCTACAACTTTCAGGATCATTACAGGAAAGGGTCACTAAACAACCAAAGGCTTTGTGCTTTATCCCTGACCCCAAACCAGAATCCATCGTTGAGCAGACTCACACTCCTTGCAAACTCCTTAAAACAGCTCACAGGGGCCAAAGCTGGGTCTGTAAAGCTAGTGAGAAAAAGCTGATTTTCACATGACTTCTGACAAATGACCATATAATGTGAAAATCTAAAGGAAGAAATAAGAAATTATCTCCCAAGAGTTGGTATCTTTTGAGATCAAGGTGGAACAGAGAAGTAAAGTTTATGGGGAAAGGAAAAATAGAAGGTTATCCCAGCCAGAGACTAATTAGCTGCTGGACATTAAGAAGTCACCCGATTGCTCTCAGCCTCTTTCCTTATCAGCACGTGAGAATGTAGTGCCTACTTGGTTGATAATGTCATATGGAAAGAGAGACAGCACACAGTAGGACTCATAAAATTAACTGTCTATCCCCACCTCTTCCTTAGAACAAGTAGGTCAACTTAAAACTCATAAATGTGGCTGGGCACAGTGGCTATCACCTTTAATCCCAGCATTTAAGAGATTAAAACAGGGAGATTATCAAATCTGAGCCCAGTTTGGGCTGCATAATGAGTTCCAGGCCAGCCTGAACTATAGTCTGAGCCTTTGCCTCAAAAACCCAAATCCTTGCCTTGGTGTGGTAGTGCACACCTTTAATCCCAGCACTGGGGAAGCAGAGGGAAGAGAATCTCTGAACTAGAGGCCAGCCTGGTTGGAACACTGAGTTCCAGGATAGCCTGGGCTACACAGAGAAATCTTGTCTTGAAAAACAACAGCAAAAGCAAACCCAAAACCAAACAAAACTCACCCCAATCAGAGAGTGAGATATTTAGAGTTTCAATGCCACAAGCACTAATATGGTGTATGTGTGTGTGTATGTGTGTGTTTGTGTATAATGTCTGTGACATGGCTCCCAATAAGAGTGACTCCTTAAGAACATGCTGAAAACTGGACACAAAAGCATTTTCCCTGTTCTATTCAGATATTAATTTCCTGAAATTATGTTTGTAAAGAAGCAGTGCTAATCAGCTAGAATTCAATATTCAATGAAATTCTTAGAGCTGGAATAATCTCAGAGTACTGCCTTTAGGAAAATTCACCATAGTCAAGGGTTTCCCATACATGTACTACACACACACACTCACACACACATATGTATATATACCATATACATGGTAAATACATACCATGTATATATATATGTATATATGTACATATATGTACATATATTACTGGCAAAACACTTCCTCTTAAGGTGTTTGTAAAACAACCTCTCCTGTGCAGCTATGGCTACCTCACAGTCTCTACCAGGGCCAAAGCCAGGTAGACCTGGAGGTACTGTGGCTTCCGGGGTTTGCTGCTTCCGGACTACCATCTCAGCCTCGGGGCTTCTCGTCTTCCTGTCACACAGAGGCAAGAGGCTGGAAGGTAGAAAAAGAAAGAGAACTCTGAAGGAGTAAAAGCTGTCCAGTTGCCTGTGCCCCTGGTTTAGGCCTTTCAGCTGAGCTGTAGGGCGCCGAGGGAGAAACAAATATTCCAAGACAGGTAGGTACACCTCCTTCCAGCCCAGATACATCCAAGATGAAATGTACATCCCTGGAAACTGCACAAGCTGGTGTAGGAGGGTCAGGTGATTAGGGAAGGTTGAAAGGCAGCAAGGCCTCTGGAGCAGAAAAGAGGTGAAGGCTGGGAATTGGGGGAATGACCCAGGAACCCCTGGAGCATAGGAATTCTGGCAATTCCCTGTTGGCAGCTTCGGGGGACTGTACAATGTCTGCTCAGAGGTCTGGCAGCCACTTTGGGTTCAGCTCCTCCGAGGGAGCAATAGTCATCTTGACATTCAGCTGGCAAACGGCTCAGAAATGTCTGATCCAGTGGTCAAGACTCTGATTTCATTTAATCCCCAAGAAGAGGCCTATTCAGAGTGAATTCCTCATATGGCTTATATGCTATCAGCCCAAGCTTTAGGTTGCTTTGACCCTGGAGACAAGAAGTCACCTCCAGTCCCTATACCCCTTCTCACCAGGTGGGTTTCTTGCTGTTAATCCTTAAGCTTAACCAATGGTTAAGCTCTCACAGAAGCCAAGGCCACCTTCAGCCAGCTGTACCATCTAAAATCAGAGATGACATTGTCTTGAAGCTTGTGTGTGTCTGACTCTGGTCCATCAGTCCAATGTCCTCAAGACTATCCTAGTTTTTCATACCAAGAAAGACCCCTTTTTCGTTCTGACTCTCGCTGTGGGGCCAGGAATAAGCCCCTGCAGGAAGGGGTGAAGGAGAACAGCTACGTGTCTGAATGGGAACAGGGTTCAGCAGTGTCCTTTCTGGGCAGGAAAGAAACGGAGCAAAGCTGGCATCTTGGCCAAACCCTTTAGTCCCTCCATGACAAGCTCATGTCTGCCTGGGACCAGGATGTTCCACCTGTGACAGACAGTATTCTTTATTTGGTGATAAAATGGTCAAGCTGTCTGTTAATTACGTGCTGCCCAGTGTTAACATGAGCCGGGCTGACTGTCATAGTCCATCAACCCTTGGCAAACTGGTTTGTTTGGTCTGGACAGCAAACAACATTCCACACTACTGGATTTTTTTCTCTCCCAGATCCCCTGCGGCCCTGTCACCACTCCCACCCCCCCAAACCTTTTTAAAAATTACAGTCTGTTCTGCTGTCTCTGGTTACAGTCTGTAAACAATAAGCAATGCTGATGAAATGCAAAAAGCTGAAAATTTGTAAAGCAGAAAGGTCTGCGGGATGTCCCCCATCTGTGTCACATTAAACACGCACTGCACTCAAAAGGTCTGCTGAATTCTATTGAATCAGGACCCTGGGTAACACAGGCCAGACGTGCTCTTATGCTGCATGTTGAAGGCCACTGAACACAGGCAAGGAGGGTACAAGTGGCATTAGGAAGAGTGGATATGCAGCTCACTGCAGACTCTGGTCTGTGTATGTTGCAAACTGGCAGGTCATGAGGGAATGAGCGTTCAGACTTTTCTTTAGTCCTTGGTGGTTAAAGTAAATAACAGGCTTTCATGACAAGGTTACTCCTTTGAATGGCGACTCTCTGTATATTAAAATGACTGCAAATAAAAACAGAATGGAAGGAAAGCACAGTACATTTGGCGAGATGTTTAGAGGCTACTGGAGATGAGATGGTTGCTATGTTGGGCAAAAGGAAACTAATTTAGTTGATCCCAAGCACTTTACATAGAGGCTCATTGACACACTCTTAAGAAAATGGCAGAACGTGAGAGAACAATTGGTATGTTTTAAACTGTGGGATTGTGCTGGCCTCTGGATGACTCAGACAGAATGAAAGGGTGTGGAAGTGTCTCCAGGCACCATGTCCGGTGATGGCATTAGCTTTTGCGCATGCATTTCCCATCAGACTTAGGTGAGACGACATCAGGCAGGGACTGGGCAGCTGGTATTCAGGGTAGGGCTGTGGCTGCAGCTATGAACATTTTCACTGCATCTCTGGATACTCTAGCCTTACACTGTTCTTCACAGTGAGTGTTTACTAGCATTGTTCTTTATGGTGAAGAAAACATATCTTGCTGGAAGTGGCAAACTTTGACCAAGGGTCTTTCTGATTCTCTTGAGCTCAGTGAACTTACTGTATATCATTTGCTGAAAAGACTCTTAGGATACACAGAGTCCATCACTATTAGGTATCTGGACACCATGAAGGGATACCAATACTGAGAAGCTTAAAATCAGGAAGGTACAGTCTACATTCTTGCCATGTGTGTGTGTGTGTGTGTGTGTGTGTGATATATGTACATATGTGCACATACATGTAGGGAGGTCATAAGTTGGCACTGGATGCCTTCTTCTGTTGTTTTCCACCTTAATTGAGGCAGACTTTCTCACTGAAATTGGAGTTCATAAACTTGGCTAGCTTGCTAGCTAACAGGGTTTAGAAATTCACCTGTCTCCTCCACCCCTCCTTCCACTGATGGAATACACATGTAAGCAGTTGCATGTAGCTTTTAAATGGGTCCTGAGGATCTGAACTCAGACCCTCAGGAATATTAGCAACAGAGCCACCTCCCCAGTGCCCAAGGTCTACATTTTTTAAATATTTATATACTTTATGTGTATATCTTGCCTACATGTATGTACACTGCATGGATACCTGGTACTCACAGAAGTCAGAAGAGGGTGTCAGATTACAGAACTGGAGTTATGATGGTTATGAGGCACCCAGGTCTTTTGCAAGAGCATCAAGTGCTCCTAACTTCTACATTACCTCTCGAGTTCCATCAGAGCAGTTTCCTGTGAGATTGAAACAATCCATCTTAAAGAGAAACTCCTTAAGATAGAAAGTGAGCAAAGCAAAAGAGCTTCAGGAAGTCCTTGAAACTGAGCAGATTCACTAGGTCCCCCCTCCCAAAGAGCAAACAGTAAAGACTGTTGAGAGTCAATCTTAGACAAGCCAAGTGCAAAGAAGCCTAGGAGGCCAGCCTAGCTGTCTAAAAGAAGCAAACACTAGCTGAGCTGCTTGGAAAAGGCTTAAGCCTATTCAGCTACCCGGAAAGGACACCCTCCAAGTTACTGAGTTCCTTGCAAGGTGTGTGGTGTACTCCAGGTTCCCAGCTTTTGTGCTGGGCTGGATTTTGGCAATGCAGCTATCTTTGAGCCATTTCTGCTTCTGTAATTAACTACTCACCCATATTCCTATACGTAACACCAATAAAACTCATTGGTCTGTTGTAGACTCCTGGTCTGGGGTGAGTAGATGTGTATGTTGTGCTTACCCCAGGAAAAGTCTGCTACACAGTACCCCACAGTCTACACCTCTGATGACTATAGACGCCTATATTTTGTATTAGATGAGTGAGTGGAGCAGCTAAGTGGGAGTGCTAAGCACCATGGAGGCCTAGAAAAGCCTGCTATAGCTTTTTTGGGAAGCTGGTCTTGACGTGGCGTCAAGCAATGGTTTGCTGTACTATAGGCTAGAAGGAATAGGTTGTATATAGATACTTAAGAATAGGCAGCAACAAATAACAAGATTAAAAGAAAAACCACTCAACAGGTCACATCGCACACAATCAAAACATCTGCCAGCCCTCACTTTTAGAGTTTTGGCAATGGGCATTGCTATAGGCAGACTGATAACAAACTCTCATAGTCACGACACAGACTCCAAAGCACATGGACAGGACCTGGAAGTGACTAAGCCACATCTTATCAGCATCGGGAAGGAAGACACGCACTACATGGATGAGGGACTGGCTGGCTGTGTGGCTACTGTTGTGGAGGCTGGAGAAAAACACAGCAAGCTCTCACCAAAGAGGAAGACATACTTGACTTCAGGGAATTTTATTTTTTTCTTTTCTTAAAGAAAAATATTATCTTACCATGGATCCAGGTGGCAGTGCCTCCATGTGGCCTGCCATTTCTTTATAACTGAAGAACCCTGGACAAGCCATGAGAATCAGTTTTCCTGTGCAAATAAAATTTATGAAAGAAAAATACTATCTAATTCTTACAGATCCTTTAAACATCTCTAAGTATCCCCTCTCTCCCCTTTTCTTTGAAACAAGGTCTTATGTAGACCAGGCTGGCCTCAAATTTACTGTTACAGAAGATGACCTTCAATTTCTGATCCTCCTGTCTCTATCTCCTGAGTGCTGGGATCACAGATGAGTAGCATGCCTGGCTTCTGCAGGCTGGGGCTCAGTCCTGGGGCTTTGTGAAAACCAGGTAAGCATGCTACCAGCTGAGCTTCTCCAGGGGCTTTACAAAGACTGGGACAAAAAATATGAAAAGCAATTCACAAGTGGAGAGGTGGGAACAGACAGCAGGAATATAGGCAATGCCTCAGCACTGCTGACATGCTGCGAAGTAGGAGCAGCCGCAGCGACGAGACATCTGCTCTGACTGCGAGGCTTAGAAGATGAAGCCTCCTTCTTACTATGGTGCCTAGCACAGCCGCTACCCCATAAAAGCTGTGACTCCCCTGAATGAAGGAGCAGGCAGAGGGCTGGAGAGCAGGCTCCACTTCAGCCCTGTAGGTCAAGCACAAACTGCCTCACCTTCCTAGGAAGTGATCTGTAAAGTGTTGCTACAGAAAACATGCAATGCTTCAATTTAACAATCAAGCTATGAGAAGCTGCAAGTGTCTGTGATAGATGAAGCAAGTGTATTATGGCATACTTGCCACATATTTTATTAAAGTTCAAAACAACTTGCTTTTGGAATGGAAAGGTACTTTTAGGTGAGATGTTGATGTTTGTACTTGGAGCTGCAGGTGCAGCTTGGTAGCACAGCTAGGACACTTGAGCTTCCAACAAAACACACACACACAGACACACACACACTCACATATATGTACACATTTGTATGTCCATGCATACGAATACGTATAGACATCAGAGAGGTGTCTAGTGGTATTGTACTGATAACTTCTTGTTGATTAGTAATGACCTATTACACTGAGTTCTGCTCACTCTCTCGAGACAAGAAAGAGGAGAAAATAACAGCTCTGATTTCAATGGCTTGCTGTGGCCATTAAAGAGCTAACAACCAGCAGTGCTAAACTTCAACGTACACATACAGCATGCTATTTTACTTAAACACTAAAACTATGTTTTTAAGAAACCATGATGATTCAAGAAGCAGTTCAGTTCACAGAAACTGAAGTCTAAAGTATACTCACAATGAAACCACAGATGAACCCAGGTTTCTACCGTAATAACTGTATAGCACATGGGCTAGGTAAGGAAGGGGCTGCTGAATGGCTTTTTTTTTTTTTCTCTGCAAAAGGGACAATCAAAGGGGAGTGACCACTACCTATGTCTCCTCCCACAGCCTGGCCAGGCCCTGTGTTCCCTTGGATACAGTAAGGAAGGCCATGTATGTGACTTTGCCAAGCTGCAGTTGTCTATAGGACTTCTCCCTGCCCTAACAACTAACCTACTTTTACCGCACTGTCTCATTTTCTGACCCTGAATAGCAGGAAAGAGTGTTCCTTCCTATGTGAGGCAGCAAGCTCAGAATCATGTGCTCTGACAGGAGAGCTGGAGGTGTTAGCAGGCCCAGCAGGGACCTGGGTACGCATGGTACAGTTGTTAAAGGGTCCTCCAGGTAAGGCATGCACTGCAAATACACACTATACGAATGGGAACGAGCACATGCAGCTTACCTCCCAGCATGCCCCAGTCCCAACCCACCAGCAAAGGGAATAGTGACATCTGGAACTGGTTTTGAGGCTCTCCAGCTGCAGATCCACAAGACTGAAGGGGCTTATGGCTGTCCCTTCTGATTCTCATCAGGGCCACACAAGCCAGTAGACAAGCTGGTTCAACCTCACTTTGAAATGCTCTTCACTCCCCAACCTCCTTTGAAAACGGACTTAATAGTCCAGGTGAAAAGAGATCAAAATGAAAGATAAGGGCTTGGGTCCTCTCAGGTGTATTTTGAGATTTCATAGAGATCAGATGTACCCTGGGTCAGAGTTGACCTTCCCAGTACCTATCCTCTTAGGAGACAAGAGCCAGTAAGACTGAATTCATTTATATTGTTGGCCTGGGGAAGGGGTGGGGGCTGTCTTTATAGGCCTGGAAAAAAAGCACACATACAAATTGTGTTAGAAACATGTCATGAGCCAGAGAGATGTGGGTAAGATGCTAGACACTGCCAGACAGATGGGGTAGTAAGCAAAGTCTCCCAGATTTGGTGCCAACCACTGCTCACACCCAGCATGTGTCTTTCTAATTGTTTCCCTGTGCATGGGTACACAGGCTCTTGAGCAAGACAATAGACCATGCCCTGCTGCCCAAGCTTTCCTGCAGCTCAGAGAGAGGCAGGTGTAGCCAAACCTCCTCTGATACTAAAGAGGGACACAAAAGCTCTGTCCTACCTCTCCCTAAAATTGAGGGTTTCTTTTTTCTTCTGGACTCAGGCACAGACAGTAGACAGCGAGGGCGAGCTTTGGCTAACTAATGATCAAGTTCCTTGGGGAGGGAGGGGCATAAGCAAACCCAGAGCAGCCCTGATGCTGACAAAGGGTGAGTCATAGAAGAGGCCAGAAGTGACTCTTCAGTCGTAGTTCTTTGAGGCTCCCTTTCCAAAGGATTGCTCAGACCAGGGAGTAGGACCAAACTTCCTTCTATGTGGCACAAAAACCATTGAGGACTTCCTGGTGTTCTGACTGCAGATTTTTGCAGATAAGAATCTTCATGAATGCTAGTTAACATCTGGCTAACTCACGGCATATTCAATGGTTAATTATTAAATGGAACCAAAGAAATCCAAAGAGCAGCAAAATCTCTTCATACAACTTGGCCTCATATGGAGGATGAAGAGACACATGCAGTTTGGGTTTAGCAATCGTGTAATGGAGTCCAGATGACAACACCCTCCATGCTGAGACGCCATCAGAGTCTCTTGGGGCCTTCAGAGCACCTTGACAGTAGAAACATGAGTAACAAAGGACCCAAAGGCCTTAGGCTTGCTGGGCACTGCATCTCTTCCCTTACCTCTATAGCCTTTTTACTCATGCCCACAGCACCAAAATAAACAGAAATCCCCTCTGGCCTTCCAAGGGGGCACAGCATGCTGAGCACATCTGACTCAGCAGGCATCCTACACAGAGGCTTCCTATGCCAGCTGTGCAGCAGCTGGTGCTCCCAGGTGATGAGCAGATAAAGAGGGACTTTTGAAAGGCAGAGCAGAAACAAGGCTAGAGCCAGGAGTATCACTGCTGTTTTCTGGAAAGACAGATTCTGGGTATAGAAGGGAGTGCCACAGTTCCTGGGTACAAAGTGTGGTGACCTGGTCTCTGGACATGAGCCAGGATCCCTCTGCTCTGGCAATGACAGACACAAAGCACGGACAAGCCCCCCAATGAGGCTAAAGGAAGGAATGGGGTGACAATCAAGATGAAATTACCCCAATCCACTTTCCCTCTTAGGCCCTCTGAATATAGGTATATTAATTAAACCCATGTCTACCTGCACATCTGCTCCTGTCACAGTTGCTTCTGAGAACTCAGGCTGTCTGGCCTTCCTGAGATATTTCCTTCCCCATTCCCTTCTTAGAGAGGGCATAGAGCTCCTTTGAGGCCACCTAGACCACCAGCCCATTCCATAAGGTAGCTTTCCACCTGCTCTGATCAGCATGGGGCTTGGCCTCAAAGAGCCAGAGAGCAAGGCCCATCCAGAGCCTTCGCAATGCTATGAAAAGATCCAGCATCCAGGCATCAACCACCCTGCCACCAACACAGCCTCCTAGGAGACGGCTAGGTTTCCTGTTGTGTCAGCCCCGTTTCCTTCAGCAACATTATACTGCAAACAGAGAGCCGCTCTGAAGAAAGCGTCGTGGTGTCCCATTTCTGGGCTGGGGGACGGGGGAGGGATGGAGGCAGACTGCCTAGCTGTTCTGGAGGGGAACATTCCAACACTGTGACCCCCTCAAAGTGGCTCTCCTTCCTTCTCCCCAGACCCGAAATGCTGTTTGAAGAAGGGAGGCATGCAAGCTTCCCTGTGTGACCTTGGATGGGCAGGTTCTGAATGGCAGCTGGGTCTATTACATGCCGTGTGAGAGGGTTAAGCAGGACAGCCTCAACTCTTTATAAACTTTTGCCCTGTGGATATGTACTCATTGGCGGCAGTACAAGACTCGAGCTGTATTACACGCCTTAACGATATGGTTCAACTGTCGGTCAGGCTTGGGCCTGGCAACGGGCCAGACCGCAATCAATGGGACACAGAGCCTCCCCCTTTCAGATCATCACGAAGGCTCATATTATCTCCTTTTCGTCGTGCTGGTTAAATTTATGGAGCAGAACCCTGAAGCTGCATTCCTTGGGCCGGGCCGGCCCACGCGGCCCTCCCTCCCTTTGTTCGGTACTGTAAGAGAGCTGTGCTTCGGAGGACTGCAGGGTTGTTAGTTCAGGCCCTGACTGTTTGCTCTTGACTGAAATGAAGAGAGTTCAGTGGAAGGGCAAAAGGACAGCCCGAGTGTAAACCCCATCCCAGCAGGCCCTGGGCCCCTATATATAGGCCCCGAGCTGCTCTTCAATGCACAGCTTCACTTTGTTCTCACAAAAGCAAAATCTTCAGTCCGATCCCTGGCAAGCTTCTTGCAAAACAGCTACCAAGTCCTCATGCATTTGAATCTCCACTTGAACTCTGCTAGGACATTAGGAGGAGGCGTAGTCTACCTATAGCCATCTTCTAATTCTCCTGGTTCCACAGGACACAGGAGTGCAAATGCTGACTACTAGTGGATCATACTTTTAATACATAAAAAAAGTAAACTTGATTTTCAGGGCTTGACCACCAAAGTAGAATACATGAGTACCACACATGAGTGTGTGCATGCTTGCCATGTCTGTTGAGCCATTGGTCTTATGGACTTAAAGCAGAAGGTCTCAAGCATCCTGTCTTCTAAATATATATCCATTTGTTTGCCCTGAACCCAGGGTCTCTGACCAGCATACGCAGAGCTGGGTAGCTGGCCTGCTCTGAAAGGGTTCCTTTGGTGTGAGGGTTGACCTATGAGGAAGGCCCTCCTTGCCTGGTTCCACTGGCTCATCTGGCTCAACAATGATGGAGAATGTGCACAAACTGAAGAGGAAAGCTGATCCCAGTTTCTCTCACCAGTCAACTAGAAACCTGTTCATGTATATCTGCAGTTCTCTGTGTAATGAGACTGCCAGGTTGGATTTTAGAGGTCTGGAATGGTTACTAGTATTCTTCTAGCCAGGGTTCAAGCATAAGAGATGGGGGAAGGAGGCACATAGAGGTGAGAAAAAAATAAGGCCAAGATCAACCAAAGACATCACAAGAAGACCAGGTAGGAAGCCTCTGAGGGATCATTGCTGACTGGGAAAATCTTGATAATTCCATCTAAAACAACAGGCCAGAGACAGCATACCTCCAGGCATATTTTAACTCTGGGCTGAGGCAGGCTTGAGTCAGGACAAGCTACTGGCTCCCTCATTCCAAGCAAGCCTCATATTGCAGAGGAGCACTTTTGGCTGTCCTCAGAGGCTTCTTTGTCCACACCCCAATGCTAAGATTGGCAAGTCAGTGAATCTGTCATTCCCAAGCCTAAAGCACTCTTTCAAGGGCTCCATCAGCAGTGCTTAGGAATGAATTGATCATAGAAAACTGTCTCTTGTCTATGTCAATTCTTTTACATATTCCTTACTTTGATTTGATAAAATTTTTACTAAGAACCACATGAACCAGAAAACAAGAAGTGGGCGGTGGTGGTGCACGCCTTTAACCCAGGCACTTGGGAGGCAGAGGCAGGCGGATTTCTAAGTTCGAGGCCAGCCTGGTCTACAAAGTGAGTTCCA
>NW_022196900.1:101580876-101582623 GCF_008632895.1 Mastomys coucha
AAAAAAACAAAATAAAACAACAACAACAAAAACACAACAAAAACAAAAAAAAAAACAAAAACAACAACAACAAAAAAAGGCTCATCAAGGAAATTCAAGAGAAACGTGTAAATCTGTGGGGCTTGTCTCCACTTGCTTACATTTGTGATTAGATTTCAGTTAGCCTTAGCCACAAGGAAACCTTGCATCTCCAGGGGCAATCAACAGACCACTTGTATTACACTGCCACATGGGTCATGTCAATATAGATAAGTGACTGCAGCCTCCTTTAGAGGTCATCAGGTAATGTAAAGATCCCTGGAGACCTGATTTGGCCTACAATGAAACATCAAGAGTCTCTGGAGCATGTGTACTTATTATGTGTTGGAGCATCTTCTGGGTATATGCCCAGGAGTGGTATAGCTAGGTCCTCAGGTAGAACTATGTCAAATTTTCAGAGGAAATGTCAAACTGATTTCCAGAGTGGTTGTACCAGCTTACAATCCCACAAGCAACAAAGGAGTGTTACTCTTTTTCTACAACCTCACCAGCATCTGCTGTCACCTGAGTTTTTGATCTTAGCCATTCTCTCAAAATACCCAAAATACAACCCACAAACCACAAGAAACTCAAGAAGAAGGAAGACCAAAGTGTGGATACTTCGATCCTTCTTAGAAGGGGAAACAAAATACCCAGGGAAGGAGTTGCAGAGGCAACGTATGGAGCAGAGACTGAAGGAATGATAATCCAGAGACTGCTCCACCTGGGGATCCATCTCATATACAATCATCAAACCAAGACACTACTGTGGATGCCAACAAGTGCTTGCTGATAGGAGCTTGATATAGCTGTCTCCTGAGAGGCTCTGCCAGTGCCTGACAAATACAGAAGTGGATGCTCACAGCCATCCACTGGTCTGAACACAGGGTCCCCAATGAAGGAGCTAGAGAAAGGACCCAAGGAGCTGAAGAGGTTTGCAGCCCCATAGGAGGAACAATAATATGAACTAACTAATACCCCCAGAGCTCCCAGGGACTAAATCACCAACCAAAGAGTACACAAGGTGGGACTTATGGCTCCAGCTGCATATGTAGCAGAGAATGGCCTAGTGAGTCATCAATGGGAGGAGAGGCCCTTGGTCCTGTGAAGGCTCTATGCCCCAGTGTAGGGGAATGTCAGGGCCAGGAATCAGGAGAGAGTAGGTTGGTGAGCAGGGGGAGGGGAGAGGGAATGGGGGATATTTTGGAGGGGAAACCAGGAAAGGGGAGAACATTTGAAATGTAAATAAAGAAAATATCTAATAAAAAAAAGTCTCTGGAGTATCAAAATTTGTGAAACGGCCTATCCCTGAACATGAGAGTCTAGCATCAGCCAACAGTCACTGGGAGAACTCATCAGCAGTGGACTTGATGTCTTCAGTTCTTGTTGGACCATCTCTATCTTAAGATCACTTTTCTAACAATATTCCAGGGACATTTGATCAAAATTAACAAGGAGACCAGACTCTGAAAGTGTAGGAGCACAAGTCGTTTACATAGCAGCAGCAGGTGACCCTGCCTGCAGACTTGCCACTGTCCACCGGTTTCTCTGGCTGTCTGTGCCACTGTCCACCAGTTTCTCTGGCTGTCTGTGCCACTGTCCACCGGTTTGTCTGGCTGGCTGTGGACTACCGACTCCACACACTCCTCGCTGCTGCTGCTTATCACCTACGTGGCTAGGATGGGACGCACTGCTATGAGATAGGTATCACCTACGTGGCTAGGATGGG
>NW_022196900.1:101582816-101610273 GCF_008632895.1 Mastomys coucha
GGGAAGCACTGCTATGAGACAGGTATCACCTACGTGGCTAGGATGGGACGCACTGCTATGAGATAGGTTTTAGGACCTGGGAGGAAACAGATTTGGGATTTATTTCAACATCGCACGCATCCACTCTTATGGAAAATGCCTCTCAAGGTCTTTCTTTTGATATTGACCTCTTGACCAGCAGCTAAAACACACAACACAACAAAACAAAAACCCCAAACCAACAACAGCAACATTAAAAAAAAAAAAAACCCACCAATGGGAAAAAAAACCAAACCAAACTAAAAAACCCAAACCACTGAGAACATTCATATATGTTCATATATGAATGAATATATATGAATGTTCATATATTCAAAAAAGGAGCATGTGGGAAGTGGTCTGTGTATAGCAGGCTCGTGGATGTTACATCTTATGCAGGCTGCAGTGACCCACTCTACTAGTTTGAGTTAGCCTGGTATGTCTGCAAGTTTCTCAGAGTTGAACTCTGAGGGAGGGCTCAAGCAGTAATGGGCAGGCTGGGCCAATGACTCAACTCTTCTGGGTGATTAGATATAGCCAACTTAAGAGGTGGTCAGTCCAGCTGTGGACCAGGATAGAGCCACACTTGCTGAGGAATGTTTTGAGGAATGTTTTTGCAGCCCAGACTGATTCAAAGCCCTTAATTTTAATATAACAGTACTGAACTTTTATGTCTTGCATAGACTTTCTTCCCAGTATCTGAAAAGCCAGCCCTTTTAAGGAGTCCTCTTTCAGATGTTCCCATGGGGAATTCAATAGGTGTTCACTATGCCATACACAAGTGACCAGGACACAGATGACCCTCTCCTCATTGCCATTGGAGAGAATGACATGGGTAGGGGGTGAGATTGGTTAAAAGCTAGCTGCACAAGCCTGCAAACAAAGCTGTATGTACTAAGACTAGAACAGGGATTTGTGTCTCACAGTCTGCAGTCCTGCTCTCATGCCCAGAGACCTACCTACAGCTGACACCCAATGGGAACATCCACATAGGTTATTTTGATCACAAAGATCTGAGTCAAGGAAGAACTGATCCTACACAGACAGATTTAAAGAATACGAACTGCTGTCACTTCAACACAATAATTCAGGGTGATGTTCCGAGCCATGCTGTCAGCTCTCCCACTATAATTTGGGAATAGCAACCCTATGAACCCTTCCCTGAAACTTAAAAAAAAAAATCTGTGGTATATTTGATTTTGATAAATTTTTATCTTCAAATTATCATCAGATAGAACACACTGTATTTACCACATGGTCCAGAATTGTCCCAGAAAAGAGGCCTGGCCTGAACACCATGTCCCAAGAGCCACCTCTCTTGTTTAATGCCATTCAGAATTTCTTAGGTGCTCAAGGGGTGATGGGTTCAATTTCTGGGAATAGGCCAAGTAGGAGGATAAGGTTTGAAATGAATTGGGAATTAGCATTTATAGTCTAGAGAAAGTTCATCGTCAAGAGCTCAAAGCATTAGAATAAGCTGCCTGCCATCTCCATTCTGCCAAAATTATGAATAGGGGACATAATAGGAATGTTTTTAAAGAGCCAAACTTATTGAGGTAAAAATAAAACAGCTTTTCTTCCTAAATATTTAGCCCAGAACTTGAGTATACTGTTTTGTTTTGCTTGTTTTTAAACAGATATTAGGGACAATACAGTTGGGATAGTGTCCAGGCAGACTCAGACGCACAGGCCCTTCCTCAACAGTGACAATGGCCCTGCTGGAGGGGAATCTGGTTGTACAATTTAAAACCCTTACACAATACTTAGCTGTAGATTGTCATGCGTCTGGAAAATATAACCATTTTTGAAGAATGCCTTCCGAACCATGTAATGCTTCTAGGCTGTTTATCCCAAGAGCAGGATGTGTAGCAGTGGACAAAAACAGTCTGTCAGCTGTCACAGGTCGCATGCTGCATTCACATTTCTGTAAATGCACCATCATTCTTGGTCACCCTACCCCTGGCAGATAACAGATGCCAGTGTTTGGAGACATTTGCTACATAACTCTTCCCGGACAATCCTGGCTCCAGGGCAGATTTCCATGTCCTGTGGGGCCTTTGGCTGAACTCTGCTGGAACCTAGACGCATCTCATTTACAGAACACACTAACAACAGTCTGGGATCACCTGCTTATCACAAGTGGGTTCAGGGCAGGTTTGTGGTCTCTGCACACCTTCTCCAGTAGAGTTCTTGAACTTGGGCTGAGAGCCCAGGTAAGCCCACCAGCCAGCAGGTCCAGCCAGGTTGTCAGGCCTGATTTAACTACTGCTTTTATGTGATGAAAATGAGAAGGATGAAAATCAAGCATAACACACAACTCCCAAGCCTCACAGCACAGCGAGGACTCAGTCAGGCTTCAGACTAATACAACTGCTGCTTCATCTGTTCCATAGTCCACATTCAGGAGAGACCACTGAAGTAAGCACCATCGCTGGAGCCAGAACTGTGAGGCACACACTAGGCTGAGTGGTTTATGTAAGTTATATAATTCAATCCACATCACCACCCACTGTGGCAGGTATTATTATCCCTAGTCCTTATGAGTCAAAGGAATCTCACCTTTGACTAAGGGAGATTAGGAGGGGAAATGGTGGCTCAGGCCAAGGAACAGGACACTGACTCAGATCACAGACTGCAGGTCAGCAGGACTTTGTGCCACAGAGATGTGGAAGCCACCCGGGCCTGGAGCTTGTTCTCTCTTCTCACTGGCTGTCACGTTTCTGTCTAGCACCAGGAAGAACATTCAGTTTTATGTTCTTCCCACATCTCCTTCTGAGACAAGCCCTTCTCTTTGAAGAAAGACCTCTTGCCCTCCTAGTGTCAAGATAAGAAAACTTTCAGCAACTTCCCTTGCAAACTACCAAACACCCATCAGCACCCAGGATCTAAGTGAGTTGCTCACCAGCTGCCAGCCCCTCTGAATGACTTTTATGGTTCAAGAAGGGGTGGTGACAGGGCCCTGTCACTACCATTGACTTGTGCTCTTTCTTTCATGTTTCTTGGATCTGACAAGACCTGTTTGATTTGACCTGTTTCTTTACAACACACAGAGAAATTAAACAGCAATACCAGACTCAAAGCTGGGGTCAGACTGGCAATGATCATTCTGAGAAAAAGACTAGGGACTACCTTCATAGATGTCCTAAAGTTGCTGTAATGGTAAACCAAGTATAAACCACAGAGAACTGGACCTGGGTCACAGGAAAAGCTTATAAGTATCAGTGATGTTATTACATATTAACAGTATCAAATGTGTAATAGTGATGTGAGCAGAGATAATGCTCTGGGGTTCAGGAAACCAAATCATGCCAGAGCTCCTACAGAAAGACAACACAAAGGACGGACGAATTAGCATCAAGTCTGCATTATAGGGCTTCTGATTATATATAGCAGATCTAGTCCACAGAATCTCCTGGAAAGTATGAGCAAGAGGATGCACATGGCACACACCCAAAGGATAAAGGGAAGGCGTCAACAAGTTTTAGAAGCAAAAAAGCAGATGGACACATGGCGATGAAATGTAAGCCCAGGGGAGGGGAAGCCACAAAGCAGTGAGCTAATTAGTATGGCAGGAGTTGTTAGATTTCAGAAAGATGAAGGCCCTAAGGAGCCTTGAAGGCCTGGGTAGAAAGGATAAACAGGGAGGTGTCTGTGTGAGGTGGTGAAAGCAGGAAGATTAGTTGGGTCAGAGGCTGAATGAAGAGCAGTTGGATGCATACATATCCCTGGATGCCCAGCTGACCTCCTCCTCCTCTGAGGTAGAGCTCAGCCAATGGTTTCCACCAGGTCATCATCACATGACACTCTGGAGCCCCCTTCAGTCTTACACAGAGGGTGGATAATCACCAATACCCAAGGACGGTCTATTCAGAAAAGAACAAGACAGAAACAAATACAAACGGAAGAAAAAAGCTCAGAGCAGTGGTAAGACCAGGAGTTCTGAGGAATGGTGCCAGAGAATGGCCAGTCCATGGGTAAGATAAGCCTATAGCTAGGACCAGTCCATAAGGTTGATTAGGAACTAGGTCTAGGAGAAATCTCCATGAGAATGAATGAAACTGATAACTATCTATGTTGTTTTTGAATGCACAGAGAAGTGTTTGCAGGTAAATTAGCAATGCATAGATGGGAATTAAAATATACAACATACATTTAAGGATTCATTCAGAAGATGCAGACAGAAAACTAAGCAAACAATATTACTAAAGACAGTCACAGATTCAGGGCAGTGGGGGAGAGAACTGGGACCACAACACACTAAATAGCTTTGAAAAAAGCCAAACTAATGGCTTCATGGAAACACCATTTACATAGTCATCACGTAAAAACTGAATACTGATTTATCAGACTGAAAATGAAGGGCACATGTGTATCTCAATAGAAAGTCTGATGGGGTGAGGAACTAGTGGTTTTCTCATTTATTCATTCATTTTAGAATTACAGAGTCAGATGCTTCTAAATTAAAGACAGCATTAAAATGTTGACAAGGTGTTATGGAGGGTGTCTCTGAAGTAGCATCCTCTATCTTCATCAGAGAACTTGTGACTTCTTCCAAGAGACCTTCAGGATGGGTCCTGCTGAGTACTGATATTCCTTCCTAGGAAGCATGGGGGGAGGCTCAGTGGACCCTCATCTCCTCTCAGTCACACCCTTCTGTGCCTCACAGCTAACTCCATATACTTCTGCCCCAACAGCACGGAACCTCAGAGTCTTGGAGGTACTAAAACACAGAGACTCTGGAAGGGGCACAGAAGAGGGCACTTAGGGGATAGTCCTTCATCATCAGTCCTTCAGTGAGACTGTTTGATGGTGTGGATGGTCTGGGGTCACCCAGGCCACTCCTGTAAGTGACTTGCCACCCATTCTTTGTAAGCTCATTAAATATCCTGATGTCCCAAGCTGGACTTGAGTGGACTCACACTGTGGTTTATTGTTTGCACCTTAGAAAGAGGTGGGGTGTGTGTGTGTGTGGGGGAAATGCACTTGTTTACATCTCTCCAGAGACAGAGTTCCCACACCAGGACTGCTCCTTGAGCTTCAGCAATCAGGAACAGGGAAAGGTGGGCAGAAAACTGTAGGGTTAGCTACTGAGACATTAGAAAGTCTTTTGGCTTAAACAAGAAATTTAAAATGTTGAAGTTGGTGGTAGCACTGTTTGTAACCCCAACATGTGGGAGACACAGGCAGAGGAACCAGCAGTTCCAGGCCAGCCTCTGATCAAGAGTGCATATGAGGACAGCCTGGAATGAGCGAGACTGCCTCAATACCCTCTCACCCCAGAGAGATGTTATCACCTTAAACTGAGACTTACTTTAAGCTCTGTGAGATGGCTAGTGGTTAAGAGTACTGGCTGTCCTTCTAAAGGTCCTGAGTTCTATTCTTAGCAACCACATGGTGGCTCACAACCATCTATAATGAGATTTGATACCCTCTTCTGGCACACAGGTTTACATGTAGATAGAATACACACACACACACACACACACACATATGTGTATATATATACACACACATATATACATATATATGTATATATATCTTAAAAAATATTTTAAAGAAAAAGTTGGTTTTCTTTTTATAAGAAAACAGTTCAGGCCAAAATCATAGGATTTAAATACTGTTCTTAACAACTGCAAAGCAGATAATGTTTACTGAGTAAATATGATACAATAACTGAAACATCAAAGAATCATTTATAAACTTTAAAAACAGTGATTAAACTATTTGTTTTGAAAGTGCTGCTATAAACCTGTAAATAAATGGTGGGGAATGGATATGGACACACGGCACCCTTAACTGTCCCTGGCTGTAGCTTTATCATTTTAAAGCCATCAAATTACTAGCACCACCTGAGTATGCAAGAGAGATTAAGGGTATTAACAGGGTGATGGAGATGGTTCAGTAGTTAAGAGCATCAACTATTCTTCCAGAGGAATCAGGCTTGTTCCCTACACCCACATGGCACTGCACAACTGTCTGTTATTCTAGTTCCAGGAGATCTAATGCCCTCTTCTGTCACTTGTGGGCAGCAGGCATGCTCGTGGTACACATACATATATACAAACAAAACATCCATACATATAAGATAGATAGATAGATAGATGGATAGATAGGTAGATAGATGGATAGATGGATAGATAGATATTATTACTACACAAACTAATGGTTTGGTGATAGTTGATGCTCAACTGGAAAACTCTTCAGAATAGTTTGGCCCCAATTATTCAGATATTTTCATTTAATACCTACTAAATGCATACAAAAAAAAGAGTTCGATAATCAATGTCTATTGTCAATTTACAGTATCACTAAGCAACTGTATTTGGGTGAACCTGAATTAATGGGGTCCCCAGCAGTTCAGACACAAGAAGACAATCTGAGGTCCCACATCTTCCCTCAGAGCCAGTCGTTCTCAACCTTTCTAATGCTGTGACCCCTTAATATAGTTCATGTTATGATGAGCTCAACCATAAAATTATTCCACTACTACTTCATAACTGCAATTTTGCTACTTTTATGAACTATAATGTAAATGTCTGATATACGAATCCTGAAAAACCAGGTTGAAAACCCCTGCTTTAAGGGGTAGCAAAGCACATGCAGCAGTTTGGCTAGTTTGACAGTAGGAGGTGGGCAGGTGTCAGCTCTTCCTACCCAAATTGGGCCTCTGGGGTCAACTGGTGAAATCTGGGGAACCTATGAGCCCTGCTCTGGCCATTCTTCTTTACTCAGCAAGGCTGACTGGATTCTCGCCAGGATCCCCAGGACCCAATGCTCTTCAAGAGAAGAGGTGGGGCTCTGTTTTGCTTCTTTGAAGTTTTCTGTGGTCGCTGGGATTTTATGATATGACCTGGGTCGCCCCTGCCATTCTCGATGTTTGAAGTCTGTTTAGGGAAAGTGTACCAGGGGCTGACTCCAGTGTGAACAGAGCAACAGCCTCATAAAAACAGCTTTCCTTCAGGAGTTCAAAGGGCCTATCCAAATGTTGTGGGCCCACCCTGCTCCACCAACTTCGCTAGGGTAGAAAGCTACAGAGTGGGCAAGTAAACTCTAAAACCAAGACACAGTTCCCACTACCTGAGAAGAGTTGGGGCTGTGCTAACCCAACCCAGTATCCTTCTAACAGGATGGACCTGGGCTCTCTGCTCAGCACTTATGCTGCCAAAATTACAGTTTATTGGGTTGGGCAAGTTAAGGTAAAGGACTAAATTAGGTAAATTATTGTAAGAGGTCTTTCTGGTGTGTGATAAAATCTTCCCAATTTACTTTGTGAAACCTAGTAAAATTCTGGAGCAAGCCAGGAAGGCTGACAATGGTTGGCCAAAGTCCAAAGAGGAACATCAAGATACTGTTGCTCCCCTCACCTCTTCAAGATTAATCCACATCACTGATATGTGCTGTTTATCAGCAAAAGGAGAATCATCACTACATTTTACAACAGAACAGCTTGTTGGAAATTAACCAAGCACAGGTGTACCTGCCACCGACAATATGCTTGCACAGTCACTTAAGGTGAGGGAAGGAAACTGCTTTACATATTTGCAAATCTCTGTGAGTCTTCCTTAATCAAAACAGCTGTATTCATGTCTGCTCCTACATGCACTCTGTTGGGGGTTCTGGAAAATGCCATTGTACACTCGTTAGAGATTACTGGTGTAGAACTCTTGTAGTTCATATATAAGTACATGAATATAAGAATAGGGTTGTTGTAGAGCTGGGGTTCCCTAGTAGTCCCTGTTCTAAAAGTCCCCGTATATGCTCAAATCAGCACTAATGAAAGCACTTTACACTCCATATTTAGTCCACTCAGGATGCTGATTAGTAACACGGTCAGCTGACTTGATTATATAAGTACTCTATTGTCAGACAGTTTCATCCAGAGTTTACTGCCACTGAAAATGTGGATCTGTTCTGATTTTATTCCTCTCCCATAAGCCAAAATAGTGAGAAATTTAACAGTATTCTGTCTTTGAAAGGTGTTCTGAAAGGGGAAGGAAGGTGCCCAAAGCCACTTGCAAGCTTATGGTCCTTCACCCCTACCATACTATCAAATCTTCCACTAATTGCTGGTCTGCAGCAGAGGATTAATTCTGTGTAGTTCAGAATTCTTCCCATGTGAAGCTCTTTGGGAGAGGGGCTTCCGGTTCCCCCTGGAGCCTCTCTTTAAGGAAGATCCCAGTCTCATCCCAGGTAAAGATGCTGCTGCAGTCAGGATTCAATATGCACACATTGTTATATGCAGTCAGGATTCATGTGCACGCACTGTTATATGCAGTCAGGATTCATGTGCACACATTGTTATATGCAGTCAGGATTCATGTGCACGCATTGTTATGTGCCTCCAAGACCTTTGCAGTGGACACCCAAAACTCTGCACAAAATACAGAGCTCTCGCTGAGATAATTATGAGCATTGCTTTACTGGAAGTTCAGACTGAAGACCTCGAATGTGAGTCCTGTGAACTCACTGAACACAGGCAAGATGGGCCAGCAATGGCCAGGTCATTGGTTTTCCAACCGATGACAGTGAGAGAGCCATCTGGATAGGACATGTTGGTTTAGACACCGAGTCTGTTCTCTTCCCTAAGTTCAGTTGGTTTTTACTTTGGGAGCAGGATCAAGCTTTTTCCATGAAGTCAGTCAGCCTGGCATGCCAAAAATGGCAAAAATGAGACTCTCTCCTTTCTAGAAAGGATTATAATGTACCATGACCAAAAAAGTGTTTTTTTTTTCTCTTCACAGATAATCTTGCATAAAAATGAGTCATGGGATTTCAGAAATGGAAGGTTTTTCTCAAATACGTGTGAGCATGAACACACACACCTTGCCTTTTTCTCGAAGCAGTAGCGCTGAGCTTTCCATAAGTCATGCTATAATGAGGACGGCATTGTCTGGGGCCTTTTGAGTGAAGGGGAGTGGAGGATTTAGAGTTCAGCAAGAGGGAAGAAGTCTGTCTCAGAAAATAAGACTTCTCTACTTGTGTTCCTGTGAGAGAATTTTAACTTATAAGGCATGAAGGCCTGTTAAGATGTTTCTTAAAAATATCTTCTCCTGTAATTCCCTCAGCCTGAGTTCAGACCGGAGTGAGGCAGCCACCGTCATTAATGCAGCTTCTGGCATAGCTTCTGTGGTAGCACGGGAAGGTTGAGGAATGAGAATATGCCCTGACCACGAAACACTGAAAAGCCATGGTGGAATGAGAATATGCCCTGACCACGAGGCACTGAGAAGCCATGGCGGAATGAGAATATGCCCTGACCACGAAACACTGAGAAGCCATGGTGGAATGAGAATATGCCCTGACCACGAGGCACTGAGAAGCCATGGCGGAATGAGAATATGCTCTGACCATGAGGCACTGAGAAGTCATGGCTCTCACTCTGTAGCCATGAGCAGAAGACAGATGAAGTGGAGGCCATGATGTTCAGTATGCCCTGTGGACAGCAGAGGAGAGGCCAGACAGTCCCCTTCTTTTGTTAGGATATGGTAATGATGTTCTGGCTTCACAGAAATGGGGTCCCAGGAAGACTGTAATCATGCTATACCCCAGCAGAAGGGTACCAGGCTGACCTACACAATCATCTAGGATTGGGCAAGGAGCCTCACAGTCAAACACAGAGAGCTCCAGCCTGCATCCCTGCTCCCAGTGCACAGGACTCATCTGTAAGGTCCATGCTTGAACTTAAACAAATGAGAAGAGACGGGGGCTGCAAGCTGAATAACCCAGTGCATCTTCATAAGTGTTAATTTTCCTGGGTACCAAATGAAAGCATTTCCTTAAACATGGAAAAATGCAGAAAATTCATTTGCAACCTATAGACTAAAAAGGAACTTCCAGAGAAATGCTGGACCTGTTCAAACAAGGAGTCTGCCTCTCCATCTCAAGGGGAATGCTGCTGGTGGGGCTGAGAGCATTTATGAACACCTTCGCTGTTGAGCTTTGTTCTCTGGGAAGGCCCCAAAGCCTGCTCAAGGTCTCACTGTGACACCAAGTCCAAGGCAGCGGTACCCGAAGCAGAAGCACCATAGCCAGGAAAGCACTGGAAGCAGTTCTAACTTAGGAAAAGCCATTTGGTTTCTCACCAACAGGCCATTAAAAGTGTCATCAATAAACTCTAGGTGGTGTCTTGGGAGTGTTTTTACTGAAAAGGTCGAAGATGCCCCACATAAATCCTCTGTGAAATCAATCCAGGCTTCTTCAAAAGCTTCCCAGCAGCTGGAATCTATGCCCAGGCTTGGTACAGGGTCCTGAGATTCCTGAGCATCACTCCTGATGGCTATATTCTTAAATTCTGATCTATCATTATCCTTCAAACTCCCCTTCCTACTTATCTAACTTAAATAACCAGATAAGCCCAGCACTCCTGGCCTTAGCTAAATGGGTTTAAATATTTCAAGTTCTGCCAACTCCCATTTCTCCTGCCTTTTGGGGTCTTGACTAAAAAAGGTGAAGAAATATTTTGGAGGAAATCTCTGGGCCTGGCTTCATAAATCTCTGTCTGTTACTTTCCCAGCGTGCTGTATTGCCAAGAGCCCACAACACAGAGAGGTGAAGTGTGGGCCCAGGCAGGCAGTTCTACCTTTACTTGAACCTGGTCTCTTTCTGGACATCCTGTCAGTACCACTGCACTCAGGCAGAGAACCAGACATGCACAAGCAGGCTGGCTGCCCTGCTTGGCCTGGTCTGCTCAGAGAGTGCCAAGCGCGCTCATGTGGTATCAATGGTACTGCAAGCGTCTGTGCCATTTTTATACTTTACTTGAGAACAGACACATGTGGCCCACTCCACGTAGACTAAAAGGTGCACCCTGAGCCAGCAGAATACTGCCTTGGAAAAAGCTTCCTGTTTCGGTTCCAAACCACACATACTTGTAGAGTTAACAAATGCAGCGGGGGATACTGGTCTGCAATGGATGCACGGGCCAGAGGCGCTGCTGTCCTTGGCCGCCTTCTTCCCCCTCCCTCACTGGCCTTCCGAAGGACTGTTAGGCCGCATGGGAACACTGGAAGAAAGTTAGGTGGCTGTCTTTTTGGAATGCCCAACAAGAGGAACTTAGAAGTATTTTAATCTGAAAGGACATAAAGAGGGGGGTTCCCTATAAATAAAACCATGCTCAAATAAACATGAGAGAGAGCCAGTGTTTCCTGTAAAGCTACTATGCAGATGGATTACTGGAAGGAACACTGGTTCACAGTTTTATGACTTATTTCACTATCATCTGCTCAAAAGTTGGGTCATTTAAAACATAGATGGCTGAGATCTAAGCCTTCAACAGGATGAAATATGGCAAAGGAAGCAGAGAATCTTTTCCAAGTACAGACTCAGAGGCAGAACTCTTGGACTCTTGGGTTCTGTTCCTGGCGAGCTCCCTGGGCTCAGGTCAGTCTTCGGTCAGAATCTCACTTTTAATCCCTTCAAATCATTTGTTAGTCCCTGTTGTCTAAACAGTGGGGGAAACCCTGAGTAACACCCCTGGATCCTGTTCAGTCAGCAGGGATGGCTGGAGATGGTTCTACCTCATTTCCAAGAAGCCCGGGTGATTTATCCCTTGGGTAGCATCAGGATGTTGTGGAGAGACCTTAGTGTTATCAGAGCAAAGCCCAGAGACAAGGACACATTTCTCCACCTGCAGGGAGCTCTGAAGATGACCTGAAGATAATATTGCCCAGCCTTTCTGTAGTTCTTCATGCTTCTATATTAAAATAACCCTGGTTGGGCTTCCAACCCTTGGGAGGTAGACTGTTTAATAGACAGGTATATCTAATCTCTTATTTATAGATGGGGAAGGCTGAGGTGTGGGCAGGCCAGAGATCAAACTGAGTTAGGTTTAGTAAGTGAGCAGGGTTTGGGGCTCTGCCCTGCTGTTTTCTGGGTCAAGTGTCCTGTTCTCTCCAAAATATGGCTTCTCATTAATAACCTGGGGAAAAATATGCAGAGGGAGCTAGGTGAAAGGCTACTGTCTGCCCTTTGGAAGACCCCGTTCCACCTTTTCAATACAGTAGAGGGCACCACGATTGATCTACTGGCCTGTGGACATGGCTAGTGTAACTTTCATAGTCACTGGCCCTGAAAAAGCTGAGAGGACAGATTCAAGTGGATAACTCCTCCTCTGATTGGCCCATGCCCATGAGTCCTTCACTTAGTTCTGTGGCTTGTTTCTAGGCAGAGAGATTGTCCAATCAGGGTACACTGCAGCAGGGGCTGGGCTAGGGTCATGCATTAAACTGCCTGAGTCTGGCTTTACTATCACTAGCCAGATGTGTAGCCTTGGACCAACCACAAGGCTTTCTGAACAGTCTGTAAGTAAAGCTCAAAGATGCGTGAGACTGGCCAGGTGGAAACCTCTAGACAGTGCTTGGAACTCTGTGAGAAGCACATTCTACTTGGTCTGTTCTGCCAGGTTCCCTTTCAGGACTTCTTTGCCCGGTCAATCCTTACTTGTACTTCAGACTTCATCTCTAGAAAAAAAAAGTCCGTCTTGACTTCTCAGGCCTTGGGACCAGCCATCCTCAGTCTGCACATTTTCTGATCAGACCCATCCCCACACTATCGCTTCTGGGTCATCTAGCATCATTCTGCAAATAAAGATGTATATGATTGATTGTGTCTGCTGCCCTGATTAATCCTAAGTATTCCAAGGTTAGGGGTAGTCTTATTTCCTGCTGTATTCTCAGCCTAGAGTTCATAGGAAAATTTCAATCAACATTTAATGACTGGAAATAAATGAGTAAATGACAGAAACCAGATGGCACGAAGTCAAACGTTCTGAGGAAATGCTAGGTGACTGATAAAAGAATATCTCTATTCCTACAGTAATCATGGTGACATGATTTGTGCTCCTAGAAAGAATACAAAGCATCCTGCAGGCTTGCAAACCAACACTGTGCAAAACATTTCTCTTCAGTCAACATCATTAACCTCTTTGCAGCACAGAAATCATCTTTTAAAGATTCAATGTTTAAGTGTCTATGTGGGAAGAAGGTGTCTGTGCATGTCTGAAAATGGAGTTACAAGTGGTTGTGAGCCACACAACATGGGTGCTGGGAACTGAACTCAGGTTCTCTGAAAGAGCACTGCGTGGCTTACCCACTAGGCCACTTTTCTAGAACTTTACAAAAAATTTTCTTTTTGAGCAAATAAATATACCAATCCCTTGATATTTTGGTGTCTTAACAAATAATAGTTCTCTGAGAATGTCTGGGTTCTTCAGTTGTATTTACACTTTATGTTGGAAGAGACCTCTTGAGCTTTGAGCAGAAATAAAGAACTAGCTGGAAATACTTTGTAGGTTTGTCTACTGCTTGACCATCTTCACTGTCCCACACATGCCTCAAAATAGGCATCAGGGCTGTTTTAGCTTTATATCTGAGAATAGAATGTAGCTTAACTTGTGTGCAGGCTTCAACTTACCTCCACCACTGCTCCACATGCCCCAAGCAGCTGCTTCCAGATGGAAGACATTTTGGCAGAACACACAGCAAGGGCCTGGTCTATAGTCAAGAGCACTTCCCCTACTGCAGCAACATGTCACTGATGAAGTTCCCCGATGGCAGACAATGGTACTCATTTTAATTGGGGTTGACTTCTCTTTGAATCTTACTGAAGGAGCAACAGGTATAGCCAACCAGCTTCTAAACAGGTACAGTGCTTTACCTGGGGATCATCAACTATGCAGGCTTAGTGAACTTCCTTGGGCTTAGTGGAGGCCCTCTAGGAATAGCAGCCCTCCCTGTCTCTTTGGAGAAGAGAAGCTAAAATAGACCATTAAACAAACACCTATGTTAAAGTGGCTGGGTTCTGTGGACATAGGCCATCTCCAATTCCTAGTACTAGCTGGTATCAAGACAAGTCAATATCTCATAGCAGAATGACCAGCTTGCTTGTGGAAGTGGGGATTGTTCCTTCTACAAAGGCTGGAGGACTGGCTGGCATTTCTGACTAGAAGGAAATCTAAGAAGGAACAACCCATGTGGTTATCTGCAGCTGCATGTATTTGAGAACTACACTGGGTCTAGGAGCAAAGACCACCAACAAGCCTTCAGTAAGATGATGGGCATAAGGGGTACAATTAGCTTGAGGAACTTATAATGATATAATACTAATTTTGATCTCTTTAGTGAAAGAAATGGACATTGTATTTTCTTATCTATTTTCAATATAGTATTATCTTATCTATATATGGAAAAACCTGTGCCACTTTTTGTGTAGGTGGGTGGAGTGAGAGCAGGATTCATGTAGCCCATGTTGGTCTTGAACTTGCTATGACCTTAAAGTCTTGGTTCTTCTACCTGCATTTCCCCAGTGCTATAACTACAAGCATATGCAATCCCTTCTTCATGCCACAGTGTGCCTCTTTTTCATATATTTTTACTGCACAAGTCAAGACACTTCTGCTACATGTTTAAGTTAAACAACATAACTAAGTCAGACAGTATATTATTAAACACATCGATGTGGACTCGAGAAGCCTCAGACCTGAGCTCAAAAGTAGAGATCAACTTTCACATGACACTGACCTGGGACCACTGAGTGTGGCTGTGTCTCTCACTGCCTGAGCTGTTTCAGATGCAAAATCCAGGGCACCTGCCACTGGCTTGGTCACCGTGCCCACAAGTCCCTTGCCAAGGCCAGATATGAAGCCACTGACTCCTCCTTCTGTTTTCACACCTTCCACTGTTGATGTTATAACACTGGTCAATCCACCAATGATACCTAGTGAGAAAAACAAAGAAACAAAAACAAACAAGATTACTGTCACCTGGCCAAGGTCAAAACCAAAGTATTTCAAACCAAATTCCCAGTTTCCGCATCTGGAATGATAAAGGCAGTCTGTTGACCTCTAAATAGTCCACAAATCAAGGGACACAAAGGACTCGTCTAGAAAGTCCAGAATCAGAGGACATTGCAGCAGACTGTGAGTTACAAGGAACATGTCTAGGATAATTTAAAAAAAAAAAAAAAACAAAAAACCAAAACAAAGCCCCTGGGTTATATTAAGAGTGTGGTAGGTAGAGTGCCTGCCTAGTGCACAAAGCCAGGTTCAGTCCCCATTGCTACATAAAACCAGAAACAGCAGCACACACTTGCAATCCCTAGTACTAGGGAGGTATGAGACCAGAGACCAGAAATTCAAGGCCATCTTGAATTCAGTTACATAAATTCAAGGACAGCCTGGAATAAATGAGACCCTGCCTCAAATAAAAAAAAAAAAATTACAGAAAAACCATCAGTCCACTAGTCAATGATTTAATGGAAGAAAAGGTGAGAAGTTAATGGTGGTCTTTTTTTTTTCTTCCTTCTATTCTAAGTTTTAAGCAACATACAGGGAATAAAGAGAAGATGCAGAGAAGGGGATAAAGCAACAGGAGACTAGGAAACAGGGTCCTTGGGAAAGGTTTAAGCGCTTCTGAAATGTAAAGTTGGCTAACCACGTTTCAGTTTTCCATGAATACCACATGTTTGACATGGTTTGTGTAATACTACATGCTTTGCTGAGACCATTAGGGTAAACAATGAAGAATTCATTAAGGCACCCCAAATAGCTGCCAAGGCTACCCAGGACCCTTGGGGTTGTATCAAGCTTAAAAGACCAATCTAAGTGAAAAGGGCATTCAAACATTGATTTTTAAAGCTGACAGTAATGGTTGAAGCAGACCCAGAAATGTCCACAAGTTGGCAAAGGCTAGTGAGGTCACAGGCATTGCAGGAAGAGGCAGGCCCAGTACAGTGAACATTTCTAGGACTTGGGCCAGGGACACTCAGAGGATGTTTACCCTCTGACAGTTGGGGTGTGAGGAAGCTCTCTACACGCTTCAGCTCTAGTGAGACAAATTAGGAAAGGAAACTGGTTGGGTGAGAGTAGACTAAGAATTCATAGCGTTTCTTTCAGATTCAGGGTCCTTTTACTCCAGTGAGGCAACATTCCTATCCTAACTTTAAACAGAGTTCCTGCTAAAGAACTCCGACTTAGAAGGTAGACTGAATGGACCCAGGTCAAATAGGACTCTAGATTTTATTCATTTATTTTATGAGCATGTGAACATGTGCATATACATGTGTGTGTGTGTGTGTGTGTGTGTGTGTGTGTGTGCTTGTGCATGTGTACACACACACAGACATCCACATACATATATACTCACATAGACACCTGCTCACACAAGGACACTTACAAGCCAAAGTCTACATGAGAAAGTCGGGAGACAACTTACAAGAATCAGTTCTCTCCTTTCATCATGTGGTTTCTGGCCATTGAATGCAGTTCGTCAAGCTTGGCAGCAAGCATGTTTGCTCACTGAGCCATCTGATCTTCTCCAGGACTCCAGTTCCAAATTAAGGAGACTGGATAGATTCTGGTCTTATTATGATGTGATTCTTTTCCTCCTAAAGGAGACTCTCCTTTCACACTGAGCAGAGCTCAGTGTCCTCTTGGATGAGGTGGGTACTGGTTCTGGGCTCAGATTGGCCTAAGTGGCTCCTGAAGGGGCTGTGTATAGCATAAGGACAATCCTTGCCTGGAGGTGATTCTGCAACTGTGAACAATCACCCAGCTTCTTCGTACATAGTTGTGTTCATGAGGATAAAAAGTGAGGCCAGCCACCTCTCTCTGAAGAGAGGATGGCAATTAGACACAGCAGACATTTTCACATTACTTAAAACTGTGCTCTACTTGTTCCTGTATTACACTGCAGTTAATAATGATTGAATCTTTACTCCAGAAGGATTATTCCAAATCCCACATTTAAATTCTATAAACAGATTAATTTAGCCCAGCTTTACATCTGGCCTGATGCTTGGTTGCCCACTTTACAACTGATGAGACTCAGGAAAGCCTTCCACTGTAAACACTGTACCCTAAGCTTAGAACTAGTCACACATCATTATAAAGTATTGTCCTCCCTTCTTCCCAATGTAGACAGTTGTGACTGATAGACTAGGGGACTGTCATCATATCAATGATTCCTAGGATCTAGTCAAAGCTGCTAGCCATCACTGAACATGCACTATGGGCCAGTGGGCTCCAGATGGCCCCTCTGCTTTACTGACACTCAGTCCATTTGACAGTGAGTCACAGATCACTGGCCATATGACCAGTGCCACAGGTGCTTGCAGAAGTACCTAGATCAGGAATGGGGGTAGCACTTCCCTCTGTATGGCTGGGGGACACTGGTAGAAAAGTTGACTGGGCTTGTATTTCCAAAGGCTTTGAATGCCACATATAGAATTTGCTAAGAAAACCACAGTAAGAAGAAATGAGTGACAGTTGAAACAAACTCAGAGACAACACATGTCTGCCATCACCTCTTTACAATTACATGTTTTGTAATCCTGCATGTTATAGATGCAGAAACACCCGACCATACACCAGGAGCCATTTTTATATTTCAGTTTCTTTGGAAGGAACAAGTGGCAAGCATCAGGCAGTCATGTGCATGGGTGTCTGTGCATGCATGCAGACATCCGAGGTCAACCTCAGATGTCATTCCTCAGGAGTCATCTACCTCTTGTTGTTGGTGCTGTTGCTGTTGTTGCTGTTGCTGTGGGAGAGTGTATTTCGCTTGGCTGTCTGAATGGCAAGCCCCAGGGATCCACATCTGGCTTTTGATGTGGATGCTGGGATTAAACTCAGGCCTTGTGCTTACCTTACCTGTGCTTTACCAACTTGGCCACTTTCTAAGCCCTCTAAAGGTAGTCTTAAAGCAACAGGTCCGGATTCTAAGAGGAGATTGATGGATTGTACCTGATACCCTTGGAAATGGAAGCTGGAGAACTGGGAGGAAATGCAGTGTGCACAGCATCCGGAAGAAGGACAAGGACTTCAGGGAAGGAGTGAAAGGCTATCAGATTCACCGAGACATCTCACCAGTATCTGATGTTGGCAGCTTGCTTTTCCCCCTTGCACTAAGATGTGCATATAAAGGTACTACAGAGGGGCCATGGCAGGAGGGGCCTTCTTCCTTACTAGCTGCAAGTGCCTTACCATGAGCCAGGCCATGGATGCCAGCCACGAGGTGCTCTCCGCTAGTGGCAGCATGATATCTAATGTACTCTCGCTCTGACTGGTGCCGATTGTCCATCGTCTTCCCCAGGCCATCCGAGAGAGTCCCTGCAAACTGGAACAAATTATAGCATAAAGAGGAGTTTTAAAGCTTCAATATTTTTGCTATTAAATAAATACCTTCCCTTGGTCTTAGCTAAGAGTAAGTAAACTGTGATTATACAGAAAGGTTACCTTCTGAGTTACATTCTATCGGCCCCAGCAGCCTGTCAGTAAACCTTAGGTAGCAGACACAGGGAAACAAGAGGCACTAGAAGGATCCTCTCAAAGCATTTACACATCTGTTGTACAATTTAGGCTGAACAACCCCAAATCCAAAAAACCTTTACATGTAAGATATTCTAACATCTAACACCTTTGAGTACTGACATAGCACCACAGTGCCTTGCCCCATGTGGAGGATTACAAATCAGATGCTGGTACCAGACTGTGTGTGAGGTATGTATGAACCCCAGTATGAAACTGGGAGAATTTCACATCTAAACTTGCATCTCCTCCCTTAGGAAATCTCACATGTAAATAGTCCTGAGGCTGGGAAATCCAAAAATCTTAATTGGTCTAGGCCTTAATAGGTCTAGGCCTAAGTATTCCATATAAGAGCTACTTTACCTGTACCTCTGAAAACTTATTAAAAGTTAAAGCTGTGGAGGTTAGAGAGATGGCTTAATAGATTAAAACAAATTGCCAAGCAAGCACAAGGGCCTGAGTTCAAATCCCCACTACCCGCGTAAAAAGTCAGTCACTGCTGTACAGGTGCCTGGTACCCCAGTGGTGTAGCAGTGGTTAAAAAGGTTAACAGTAGATTTGAACCCATGATTTCAAGTGAAAATTCATCCTCTCCCACAAATCAGAGGATACTATCTGGCATACTTTGGCCAGAGAGAGCAGGGTTGCTGGGGCTTGCTGGCCACCAGTGGATCTCTAGGCTTAACGAGGGACCCTGTTTCAAGAAAATAAGGTAGAGACTGATAGAGTAGGGCACCTATTCCTCTATCCTGTGTGCATACACAGGCACACACATGTACACACACCACAAAGACACACACACACACACACACACACACACACACACAAACATTTTTTTTTTTTACATTAGGTGAAAAAAATGGCTAGGGGATGGGTGAGGAGGTAAGAATTAGGATCCTTTGATGTTCAGAACATAGCCTTTGTGCTGATAATCAGTGTACTTTAAGGCTTTGTATCAAAATCTCTGGAGAACAGGGTAGAGGCGCGGCTTGGTGGGATGTTTGCCTGGCAGGCACTGAGCATGGGGTTTGCTGGGGAGAAAAGAAAAGGTAAGGCGAGCTTCCCTAAAGCTACACCTCCTTTCACTTCCTTAACAATCACCAAGTGTCCGCTAGGTGCTCAGCCCCATTTATCAAATGAAGAGAAGGAAGTGAGCAAAAAAGATGAACAGCAGATTTGAACCCATGACTTTGAGTACAAGCCCATCATCCCCCATAAATCAGAGGATTTTATTTACTCTGGTGTACTTTACCTAGAGAAGCTGTCTCATCCATCAAAGTTGGATAAAAAGGATGTAAACTCTGTTTTGTCACCAGACAATTTGAAAAGGTTTAACATGACAGTTAATAAACCACAGGGCACTTACCTCCATCATTCAGGCATAAAAAGAGAAGGGTATCAAATATATAATTAACCTTCTCAGGAAGGATCTACCAAAACAACTGGTTTAAAGTGCCAATGACCCAGGACTAACCTCTCAGAAAACTCACAGGAATGTTATTTAGATATACAGCTTAATGGGAAGACTATAGGCCAACAGCCTGTTTGGAGGACCCAGCACACTGGGCACCCACCTGAGGTTCGACTTCATTCTGATTTGATGGAGGTGGGGTGAAGTAGCAGGGCTTCAGGGTATGGATAGCGTAGATCAGACCTGCTCTGGAAACCATCAGTCCCGAGGCTTCTTGATGGGAGTGGCAGGTGGGGAGGAAACAGCAAGTGCCTCCAGGTGCCAGCTATGGAAAGCTCCTCCCACCAAGCCCACACTAATGCTGATGTGGTAGAGCACGAATGGCACACCTTCTTGGAAACCTGATCCCCATCACAGTTTGCTTTTCAGCCTCACCTTCTCCATCACTCTATAGTTAGTTATAGAAATAAAGTTAATGGAAGTTAAGCTTACAGCTTCCTCTGGGGAAATGAGAGGCCCCAGGGGAGGTTGCAAAGCTATCCCTGTGGATCACAGAGCATGAACTTTGTCTTTGGAGAGCCACCACAGGACAGAAGGCCAGGAACTGCACATGGGCCTGAGCCAGATGTCAGGCCTCTCTTGAGCATTGTGGAAGCTTTGGGTTAAGAGCCTCCATTTGCCCTGGGGCGCAGCAATGGTACCTACTTTACTATGTGGCTGGCAAGATCGGCAATAGTAACTCAGGGCCTGTTGTCCAGCTAGTATTCATACTACCATTAGTCAGTTGCTAGTCCTAGGACAGTCACCATTTTCAAAGGGTTAGAATTGTGGCACACTGGCATTTAACTTTAACACCCCATTCCTCACAGTAGATAAATGCCTCAAACCAAGTTGTCAGAGTAGGACCACCTATAAAGTTACAGTGTTCAGTGGATGGCTTCCAAAACCTTTCCAACTGTGACTTCAAGCAACCTACACAGTGCATGTCTTTACAAAGCACTGAGCCTGGGCCAGCATGGACTTTCACTGGGGAGGTGAGCACCAGTCTTGGGTCCTGTCCTGCAGCCCCAGGTCTCATTACGATGACAGCGATGACCTAGATGCATTGGCCAGCCCTGCAGATCTGGAGCACTAATATTAACACAGTCTGAACACCTCTGTGCCAAAACTGCAGAAGTGCTGAGATACAGCCATGTGGCGCATGTTAGTGACAGTGTCTGCAGGATACTCTAGAGCACCCAGGCCACCTTCGAGCTCCTCTTCAGCTGGAGATGAGGTAAGCACTGTCAAGAAATTTTAAGTGAAGGCCATGTTACCTTTTATAACAGCTGGTGAGGATAAAGATAAGAACCACTTTTCTTCCTCTGAGAGAGTATGGGGAATCACCTAGGAGGGATGCCCAATATGATCCCAGCTCCTTCCAAATCCCCTCTAGAAAACCAGTTGGATACCTGAGGCTCAGGAGGGAGCCTGTGACAAAGGCATCGCTGCAGGCCATTCTTCCACAGCTGCCCAGTGCCTAGTGTCAAGAAGCCCCCCAGGGGGGACACGTTCCTCTCCAAAGCCCAGATTCTTCCAAACTCTTCTCTGATGCCTCACCTGTTTTTGTTTTGTTTTTGAGACAGGGTCTCTCTATGTGTGCCCAAACTGGTGCCGATAGGCAAGAGCCATCCTGACCAGGAGCTCCACCCGTGTTATTAAAGATGTCCTCACCTAAATTAATTTACTATCCTTACTCTTCTGCTGTAAAAACGATTTGTGCAAGCCATTTAGTTTTGCTGTTTGTCACTTGTGAGTTGAAAGCATACAGATATCCACAAGCTACTATTATAAAAGCAGCCCTTTGCTTTGGCTTTGAGATTGTCCTGTATAAGCCTATGCTGCTCAACAACTCCTAATCCTCCTGCTTCCACTCTCAAATGCTGGGATTATGAATATGTGGCAGAAAGCAGCTTTAAGAATAGAAAAAAAAAGGTGGATGTTGAAGTCTGTGACCTTTCCTGACCTGATAGGAGGTTGGTCAGTTCTTGCCAAGAGACACTTTACAGGAAAAACAAAAACAAAACCAGACAGATGGTGGGCACAGGGATCATGACAGTGGCCTCCCATCACTTTGGGGACCCGTGCATGGTCATCTTTAAGGTCACACCCATCCAAGTGGGTAGGTAAAATAGATCACTGTCTCTCCCTCACAGACAACATGCTGATATGCAGGCTGTGGAGGCATTCTAGGACTCTTTGTGCCCACAGCTTTGACTTTGCTGTGGCTGGGAAACACTCCCTCATCACACCCTCTGCTTTGAAGGTAATCATTGACAGGGTAGAAATGTTCACAAGACCTCCAATGTCAGCACTGAAGTGATCTGACTGACCCAGGGCACGGTCACCTTACCCCTTGTCTCACTGTCTTGAGATAAACGAATGCTGGAGTCTGACATCCAGAGTATTCAAAGGAGATGTGACTCTTGGAGGTTTCTAGAGAAAAGGATCAAAGTCTTTAGGATGTGAGCAACTTAAGCTTGGATATGTGGCCAGTCTAACGGGCTGCAGTCCAAGAGCTACTGGGGCCACCTAGAAGCTGTGTGTGTGTGTGTGGGGGGGTGCAACAGAAAGACAATCACACCTGAGTTCATATTCTGACTGTGACACTTACAGGCAGAGAGACCATGGGCAGGGGCTTAACTGTCAGCCTCTAAATGGACATTTAAAAATCCACTTTGAAGGATTTGCTGAGGTTGGACAAGGTGGCACAGCACGCACTACAGGAGAGATGACATATTGGACACACAATTAAAGCTGGGCTGAGCAGCTTCAACCTCTGTAAAATAGTAAACACATTCGACAGGACCACTGTGACATAACAGGATCCTCTAGTGTGGTGCATGCTGTCTGCAGAGGGACCTGGTAGCTGAGCATGCACTGGGCTAGCACTGGAAAAGCTACTGGCATTTGGGAGGTCATCTGTGAGTAAGCTGTCACTCTGGTGGTTATAATCAATACCTCCACAGCAGACAGGATTTGCAGAGTTAAGTCAATCCAGCTCCAAAAAAAAAAAAAAAAAAAGCTCAGGCCTACAAAAACACTTAAAGCTTCAAGAGAACGTCAGCCTAGCTGAGATGAAAGGTGCCAAGGAACAGAACGTCCTCCAGAAACCTGCTCATGCACTTACAGTGGGTTCCCTTCTGTAGCTGACGGAAGCATCAGCACTCGCCACACTTGTGCATTCTGGCCACAGTCCAAAGTCATTAAGTTCTACAAAGCAGTGTTTTCAGCACAGGGGTAAAAAGCCCCAGAAGTACTTTAAGATGCCCATTCTCCTGAACAGCTAACACACTATGCATCAACACTTCTCATTCCAAAATAATCCTGTTGTCCATACACACCGAAACACTGTGAGTCTGGGCTTGGGACCTGGCTCTGAACCGCTGATTTCAGAAATTTAAGTAGACAGTAGAACGGCATGGAGGGAGAAAATTTACACTGTGTCCCTCAGTTCAGTCCTGTCTGTCTCCCTGACCCTTGCATGATACTCAGCAAACATGGGTGCCAAAGGTATTTGGCCAGTGTAACAGAATCCTAGTTTCTTCCTGTTCTCTGGGGCTCTTCTTTCAGTTATTTACCTAATGGAAAGTCCCTCCTTAATATCCTTGCAAACTGCTGGTGACAGTATCTTTCTTGTCACCAGGGCATTTCACAGGAAAAGAGAAAGAAGTAACAGAACTCTGTGACATTGGGGAGAGGTTTTCTTTCCAGCCAAGAGCAAGGCTGTACAACTGCAGCATGACCAGCAAGAGTTCCAAGTTCCCTAAGCAGTGCCTGGGACACTCAGAATGGCCATGGCCATGCTATGCTACAGGCTGGAAGGAATTCTGTGTGGTGCTGCCAAGGAGGCCAGCATGCTGGAACACAGCAGTGGCATTTGCCTGTCACTAACAGCCCGTCACAGTGAGAGTCACCTAGTTCGCCTAGACCCTAGTTTATCCATCTGCAGGTTTCTGCTTCAGAAGGTTGCTTTGAAGGCTGCAGAGGACACTGAAGCAGAGCACTGGGCCCCGTGACTGCTCATCAATTTTAACAAGTTTCTCAGCAGCAGTTTGGGACTTTACACTCTAGAATCATTCTCAACTCTGCTGGTAGCTATCAAAAAAAAAAAAAAAAAAAAAAAAAAAAAAAAGTCCTTTTGAGTCAGTTGAGACTTCAGTCACTTCAAAACTAAGGTCCTAACTACTCTCTTCTGTTTGGTATCATGAAAACAGCTGCAATTAAAAAAACAAAACAAAACAAAACAAACACAAAACAAAACAAACCTGTTCTGGGGCTGGGGAGTGTTGCTCAGTGGTAGAGCACTTGCCGAGGTTCAATCCCTAGCATCACCACACACAGAGAGGAGGAAAGTAGAGGGCAGAAAGTGTTCAAAATATTCTGGGAATTTTGTCTTGACCTTGAACCTTTCTGCAATACTTATGAACAGAAAAGTTAAAGGAAATAATGACCCTAAACTAGTAACTGTCATTGACAAAGGGCAAACTGCGATCTGTCAGTTGGGCAACAGTAAGGGTCAGAGCAACTAGGAACATACTGTAGAGGCAAAAAAAGAAAGGGAAAGGTGCCAGCTGGGGTTTAATGACAAGGGGACATTTAGGAACTCCAGGTTTCTGCCTACAGAACACAGAGCAGCCTGGTTCCACTTGTTTGGTTTGATTCTATGCAATCCTGAGGACACAGACCCAACAGGGAAGCTCTGAGAATAGTAAGGCATTTGAAAGCTGGGCCAGACGCTCACTCTGTCAGCAGCACCTCCAAGCTGTGACCTTGCTTTCCCTCTGTTCTCTGGAATCTTGAGGCCTTCCAGCTCTGGGATGTGTCCTGTGTAGCCATTTCACGGACAAACACTTATCAGGACAGGCCACTCCTTCTCTTTAAGAAACAAAGTTATCCACGGGCACCCGATTATCTCAGAGCACAAGGTCTAAAAGCAACCAGAAGGGTTCAGCATGGAGACTGCTCAGGTCGTAACTGGCCTGAGGCACACACACACCAGCCGAACTGGCAAATCTCTGCTGTTCTGCAACTGTGACCCAGTTATGAACTCAGATGTAGTTTCAGATTAATCCGGAAACTCAGAGTGGTTTGAAGCACTTCCATAATAGGATTTGGCTTTTTCTCTCAAAAGGACTGGTAGAGTTTGCAACAAGACTGAAAACACAGAGACAGCAGAATGGAGGCACGCTTAGAAGAGTGACCTCAACAGACCAGTAGACCAGGTTCAGGCAGGTCTTGAGGTTTTCCCACATTGATTACAAGAACCATGTAGGCAAAGTACCTCTTGTTTTTTTTTGTTTTTATTTTGTTTTGTTCTGTTTTTTCAAATTTAATTTAAAAATTACATTGATTACCAGGTATGATGGGGCACAAAAATCTCCAGCACTGGGAGGTAGAGGCAGGTGGATCCCTGTAAGTTTGAAGGTAACCTGAAGGCATAGTGAGTTCCATGTCTGACAGAACTATATAGAGGGATCCTGTCTTAAAACAACAACAAAAACTATATTGATTGATTGACTGATTTACTACAGGGGTGGTTATATGTGCTACTGTGTTTGTAGAGCTCAGAGAACAATTTGTCAGAGTCAGTTCTCTCCTGCTACTATGTGGATACCAGGGATCAAACTCAGATGGCCGGATTTGGAGACAATCACTTTTACACTCTGAGCCATCTCACAAGCCCAAGAAACCTCTTTAAAGGCAGTTGTGTATGGAATTTGGCCCTTTAGTGGCTGTATATGCTGTAAGCAGGCTTTTCTGGCAGATGAGTGGTGGCTGTGTGGAGGATGCTAGCCCCAACACACCCCTGCTGAGACTCCTATGACATACACAGGAAAGCTGAAGGTGGCTCTGAACAGCTGTATCGTCTTAACATGATTTGAAACTGATAACCAATAGTTCGTGCCTAAGTACTGAGCCAGATTATGAGGAAAAATACCCTCTGTAGTGGTCACATCATGATGCCTTGCTAGGCTGGTGAATTATGTCCACTCTAGTGAGGCACAATGACTTCATTTTTAAGCATACTTTTATTATTTTATTTTATGTGAGTGGGTGTTTTCCCTGTATATCTGTATAGCACATGCATACAGTTCCCAAAGAGATCAGAGGACGGTGTTTGAGTCCCTGGAACTGGAGTTACAGGTGTCTGTGGGGTGCCATGTGGGTACTGGGTTATTGAACCTGGGTCCTCTGGAAGAGCAGCCAATGCTCCTATCTTCTGAGCTGTCTCTCTAGCCCTGGCAGACAGACTTAAAAGTCCCAGGCCACCCCTGCCATTAGTATTGACTAATCCAACTGAAAAACTCCCTTTAGGAATGTTTAAGAACAAAACACAACACGTCATTTACAAATTGACCAAAGTATGAAAATACAAAGATTTGGAAACTGAATAGGCGATTCCTCAACAGGAAAGAGACAAATTATCTCCACCCACTTCCCTGCCACCACTACCAGTGAACAAGGACTCCATCTTGAGAGGTGCAGGGTGTCTCAGATGCCTATGCCAAAGCTTGGCCAGAAATGAGGGGGTGATCATGTGACCAAGAACCATCTGACAGTGGGCAGAGCTCCTGCTGTGAGCCTGGATGGGGCTCAAGACTTTAGGCAAGAGAACAAAATTTCTTCAAATAAATGAAGCTGAAGTTGGAGGCAACTTTATAGCAGTGCAGGTGAGAGAAAACTCCCGGCTACTGCTGACCATAACATATGCTTTGGAACAGTACCTGTGGCCCACCAAAACCAACTAGCAGGGGGCGCTACTCTGTGAGACCACTTAGCTATCAGTTTTCACAGCAGGACAGCTACAATCCCACTTCTCAGAACACCAAGGTGTGCTGTGCTGTCTCGCTCAACATGAGTGTCTAGAGAGGGAACTCGGCTTGAGGTTTATTACCTCTGTGGGAAAATGCCTTCCAAAATGACACAAAGCTCATACAGAGACCCAAGGCATACACCTTTCTGCTTGGAGAAGTGAAGCTGGCAAAGTCCAGTGGAATTCTGTGGTTGAAATGTCATTAAAGTTCATCCAGCCTTGCTTCTTCCTTCTCCCAAACCTGGCAGGTCCTCTTGTCTTCCCAGAATTCTTGACTCATTAAGAACAGATATTCCCAAGGAAAGTAAGCAGTTTCTGAGAACATATTAGTCTGTGGGGGCTGCCATTTTGGGACAGAGGCTGCATTTTGGGAATGCTATGCACAAAGTCACTGCTTCCTTCAGTCAGGGTCTGGAGATGAGACTTGTGAGTGTGATGAGCTAGGCATGAAAGATGCTGAAGCTGTCTTTAGCCTCTGGAAGAGCAAGAAAGTTTAATGCAGTATGGATGCTTCAATCTCACTTAGAAGGGGGAATAAAATAATCACTGAAGGCAGAGGGAAGGAGGGACCTGGATGGGAGAGGGGTGGGGAAGGGAAAAAGGTGGGGCAGGATCAGGTATGGGAGGAAGACAGGAGAGAAGGCCAGAGGGCCAGGAGAATAAATAGAAATATGCAGCAATGTAGGGTGGGGGGTAGGGGGGACCACTAGAAAGACCTAGATGCCAGAATCCAATGGAGATGACATTAGCTGAAATGCCCAACGGGGGGAGATGGAACCTAAAGAGACCACCTCCAGTAGATAGACATGGCCCCCAGCTGAGGGACCACCCATCCATCTCAAAATTTTTGACCCGCAATTGTTACTGTCCA
>NW_022196900.1:101610283-101611706 GCF_008632895.1 Mastomys coucha
GAGCAGAGACTGAAGGAAAGGCCAGCCCAACTAACTTGAGATCCATCCCATGTGCAGACACCAAACCTGACACTGCTGATGCCAAGATACGCTTGTAGACAGAAGCCTGGCATAGCTGTCCTCTGAGAGGCTCTACCAGCACTTGACTCAGACAGATGCAGATACTTATAGCCAACCACTGGACTGAGCTGAGCTGGGGATCCCTAAGAAAGAGTGAGGGAAAGAACTGAAGGAGCTGAGGGGGATTGCAATCCCATAGGAAGAACAGCAGTAGCAACTAACCAGACTCCTCAGAGCTCCTAGGGATTAAATCCCCACCAGACTCCTCAGAGCTCCCGGGGATTAAATCCCCACCAGGACTCCTCAGAGCTCCCGGGGATTAAATCCCCAACCAAAGAGCATCCATAGGCTGTTTTGTGGCCCCTGCTACATAGATAGCAGAGGACTGCCCTGTCTGGCTTTAGTGGGAGGGGATATGCTTGGTCCTATGGAGGCTTGATGCTGCGGAGAGTGGGGATGCTAGTGGGGTGAGGTGGGAGTGGGTGAGTAGGTGGGGAGCACCCTCTTAGAGGCAAAGGGGAGGTGGGATGGGGTGGGGTGCTTATGGAGGGGAAACAGGGAAGGGAACAACATTTGAAATGCAAATAAATAAAATAATAATGAAAAAAAAAAAAAGAAAGTTGGGTGGGAAGGGGAGTGTGTTAAGACCTAAGGCACTGAATGAACTAAGTCTTGCCTACTTCTCTGAGAAGCTTGAGCCCAAGTTCAGGTGAAAACATTAGAGAAGGTTCTTGGTAAGGTGGAACTAATTGTCCCCATACTGCAGGTACGCTAAGATAAAATGAAACTCTCAGCACAGGTATTCTGTATGAACACTGAGAAAGCCCTGGCTTTGTCCAGGACTCAGAGTCTCAAGAAGGCTTGCTTCCCAGACATCCATCTTTTCAATGTAACCTCATGCAGTAGGAAGGGTGAACTGGCTCATTCTAAAATGTCACTCATGTGCCAAGCATGAAGGTGCAGGCTTGTAATGCCTGTATTTAATTGGCTGAGGCAGGAGGAGCTTAAGCTTGAGGCTAGCTTGGATTAAACCACCAGGCTATCTAAAAACAATAATAATGATTATTTCAAAAATAAAAGGATACCGGCCAAGCCAGATGTGGTGGCACATGCTTGTAATCCCAGCTACTTGAAAGGCTGAGACAGAAAGATCACTTTATGTGCATGAGGTATGGACCAGCCTGACCAGCAGCAGTCCAAGACCTCATCTCAAAAAAAGGTGCCAATCTCAGACATGAGTGCTCCACCTTCATGACCTGACCCCTCCAATCTCAACCATGAGTGCTCCACCTTCATGACCTGATCCCCTCCAATCTCAATCATGAGTGCTCCACCTTCAGGATCTGATCCCCTCCAATCTCAA
>NW_022196900.1:101611716-101625178 GCF_008632895.1 Mastomys coucha
TGAGTGCTCCACCTTCAGGATCTGATCCCCTCCAATCTCAATCATGAGTGCTCCACCTTCAGGACCTGATCCCCCTCCAAGACTCCCACTGCTAATCAGGTATTACCTTGTAGGTGAGGAGTCAGAACTATGATGGAGGTGGAGATGGGGGTCTCTGCAGGAATTGCAATCCTTAGCATATGCAAATTTCTCTAATGGAGCCTCATCCTACTCAAGTTCAGGACTCAATTGACCAGCCACAAAGTTTTAAGTTTTGGGTGATGGTGATGGGCAATCTAAGGCATGCTGAGGCAGTCAGGGTCAGGGACTCCATCCTGACAGATAGCCTTAGGAGGTTTGCACCAGGGACTTTCACTTGACCATATATGCCAAGAAACGCAACTTCAACCCTGAGTCAAAGGACCCAGGCTGCCTCCAGCCCAAATGCTGGGCAAATAGCTCCAGTGTTATGACTCTGAGCACTAAAAACCGTTGGCTCAAAGGTTCTAAGAAGTCTCCAAGAAGCTACCTGTCCTTAGTCTACACAGCTGCTGGAAAGCAGAGGTCACGTGTGCCTCAAGATAAATGCCCTCTTTTAATCCATACGGGAAAGAGAGAAATCTCAGCCAGGCTCTTGGCACTGTTAGCTGCACTGAGAAATTTTAGAGGACAGATTTCCAGAAAAGAATCAAAGATCAAAGCAGATGAGACCAGGGATCAGGGGAGGAGGCCATGAAACATACTCCCATAGGAAACATGCTCTTCTCTCTCAACTTCAGGCCACATCTAGTTTACCTATATGCTAAAAAGATCATCAAGCAGCTTAACGGCTAGTAAAGTGGAGTCAGAGAATTCCCCAAATGTAGTTTGGGGGTCAATGGAACACACTGCACATGCAGAGCTCCACATTCTACAGAGCAGCATGGCTGCAGACCGGTCTACTGTCTCTACTCCTCCTATGCTCCAGCTGCTTCTCTTACAGTTCAAAAGCCCTTTAAACAAAGCCCTTAGTCTGCTCACGCTAGAGCTTCCAGAGGGCAATTTTCTCCTGTGGCTAGTGGAGCACTTGGTTAATGAGAAGGGCTGAAGTGCCTGGGCAGAGCCACTCTGGTCGTAAGGAGCAGTCTGGTGCATCTGCAAAGCACTACAGCAAGCAAGCAGACACAGCTCCCTGTGCTGTGAGCCCCAGGTAAATAAGGGCTGGACGACCAGGATGGAGCTTGCTGCCAAGCCTGATAACCTGAGTTCTATCCCTGGAGCCCAAAGGGAGAGGACTGACTCTTTCCAGAGAGGACTGTCCTCTGACCTCCATATAAGAACACATACATATTATATGAACAAGTAAATTTAAAAAAAATTGAAGTGAGTCAGGTCTTCCACCCTGGGGTATGTGAGGCTGACAGTTTGGTGTGTTCTGACTGTGAAATGTGTGATTCTTTCTCCTCAACACACACAATGCAACTGCGAAACACTAACTCTTCCCCATGTAGCTCGAAGGTATCATGACAACAGTACTAGGCTCCAAATGTCAAACACTTAAGTCGATTTATTTTCATTCCTTATGGGGTCATGGGGCAAATAGTGGGTCAGTTTCCTAACTAGCCCAGCAGGCCAAGTGGTTCACTCCCAGGCTCTGGCACAACCCCTGCCCCAACACATACAATAGCTGTGTGCTTCACACACATACTCCCTCCTGTGACCTCTCCTATCTGTAATCTATTGTTTGTGTGACACTCATCTCCATGGATTTCTTCTTCCGTTCAGCCCTCCCTACTCTAGCACCTGGATGCTCCCTGAACACATGGTTCCCACCCTCTTCTTTCCTATATTGTGTCGCCTCACAGGGGCTAATACTTGGCTTTCCCCACCAATTCCTTGGTATCTAGCATAGAGCCTGGTGTTTTCTAGCTGTCTACATATAGTTGCAACTTACAGGAAAAGCAAACCTGTCGATTTATTTGACTGTCTTGGGCTCTGGGCTTCATGCTTTACATATTTAAAAGGTTTCTGCATAACTCTATATTTAGGTAGGTCTGTATGTAGAGCTTTACTGAGCGTGTCAGGCTCTGGGCTGCGTGCTTTATCCTGGATAAAGCCACAGCATCTAAAAAAGCACTTCTGTGCAAGAGGAGAGTCTAGGAAATGACTTTCAGCTATGCTGAGTGCTCCTGTCACCCTGAGCCCAGCACCTACCACGGTTAACTCCCACAAAGAAGGTCCTTAAGTGGATCTAGCACGGAAGCCTGCTGAGTTCATCATCACTGCACTGTCACAAGACCGGCCTTGCTCTTCTCCTAGTTTTGAGCAACTTAAGCGAGTCTTTTTTTGTAAAGGGAGCAGTTGGGACTATGGTGCCAGGGATTAGGCAGAATAGCTTGGGGCTCTTGAGGTAGCTCAGCTGGTAAGAAGCAATCCTCTGAACTCACCATGTTAGGACAAAACCTTCTGCTCTCCACACAAGTGCTGTGGTGAGCACGCTCATGCACAGCCACAATAATAAATAAAATATCTTTTTAAAAACCAAATCAGTTTGTGTTAAAGCCATCACTGTGCCCAGCACACTGAAATAAATGTTAGTTAGCTGCTACTTTAAAACAAAACAACACTGTTTAGGACTGAACCTAGGGCTTCACACGATAGACAGCACTGATCACTGAACTACTTCCCTATGTGTAGCCTTTACTATTTGACAGATGCTCATTCGGCTACTTGGTTAAACACAAAGCTACATACAGTGGCACAATGGGTGCTGATAGCTACCCCCACATCTCCTGTACATCAACACTGAGCGATAAAAGGAAATGCAGTTCACAGATGACAGCATTCCATGTGGTCTGGCTCCCTTCTGCACTGTGACCACACAGTCCACAAACAGCATGCAGGTGGACAAGCTGCCTGCTCATTTTGGCAACAAATTATAAGAGACAAAAGCCAAGGAAATACAAAATTAACATTGTTGTTCTCTTTATCAGAGTACACAGGGCCAGATGTGGCCACAGTCCCTGATGAAGAAAACCGGCTTCTGGCTTTTGCCCGGAATTTCCTGGGACTGTTATCAGTAGTACAGAACTAAGTTAAACATTTCTTTGCACAAAGTTATGAGAAATGAATGAGATGTAGTAAGAAAGACTTCTGTGAGAACAAAACTGCTCTTAAGCAGTGTATCATCATGGGCAGATTAGGACAGTCCAGGATTATAAATACATCTAACTATTTACTGGAAATGATGGGAAGATGCATGCTATATAAATACATAATGAGCATGTAAACCAAACATTTACAGGCATCTTATGTTTTCTGGAGCACGGTATGACAGAACTGGCCAGTACTCTCTAGATTGTACACTCTGACATTTAGTGCCATACTGCTGCATTTTCTCTGCTGACAGTGCGAGCATATGTGGACTTACTTATTCAGAGCTCCCAGCCATATCTTTTCCAGGAGGCAGGTGGCTTTTTTTTCCAAGCAAAGAGGAAAAATCTGGATCATACCCTATGTACAGATTGGTTGCTGGATATATAAAAGCCTTAAGTGTATGGGATTCAAACTATTGGCCAGCAGGCTTTCAAGGACAGGGTTAATTCAGTTAGATGTGCTCTTGGTGGTACATGAATTAAACAAAAAGAGCAGTTAGAACCAACAAATACAGTTCCAGGTAAAATGAACAACAATTTTAGATTAGAAATATTCACACCATGGATTGACTCTGTTTTCTTGTTTTAAGGAATTAAGAATGTGCTGGAAATTTGGGGAGTGTACTCTGAATCTTTCTTCTCCCTCTGCAACCCCCTTCTCCTTCCTACCCTCCCTTCTTCCTCTACCTGCCCCCCCAGCCCCTGCCCCTTCCTCCTGTCAAAGCCTTTATTAGCTCCCATGCTACCCAAGCAGCCTGGCTAGCTCACACTCTCTGACACTAGCCTGCTGGCCTGAAGTGGGTCTTGGGCAAGCCTGATTAGAGATCCCTGAGCCCCAGTGGCTCTTATCTCCACGGATGCCTGAGGAGTTTGGTATCTTCTCTCCCCACCCTCCCGGGAAGCTGGCCCAGCAGGTGCCCATTGGCAATAGTTTTATGTTACAGGCCTGAATGAATGATCCCCGCAGGAGCTGCCGGCTGTTTTCACAGACACAGAGGCAGTCAAAAGTCCACCGCGTGAACTTGGAATGACCCCAGCTGCAGAGTCACTGGCGGGTTCATCGGGAGGGCAGGCACGCTTTATTAAACAACTAATACTCTTCACAGATAACTTTGGGAAAAAGCAAAAGTGTTAACTCTTTGCAATCTTGCTCTGACAAAACACCTCAGCTGTGAAGAGTCTCCAGATGGAGGGAGCGCAGGTCTGAACAAAAACAAGAACGGAGAGACAGAAATGGCACCAGTAGGAATGGTGCTCATCTGTCCTAGAGAGGGGTCAGGATTCAGTCACCATTTGGTTGGCTGGTTTGGCAAAGTGTTCTGGATTAAGGTAAAAGGACAAAACGTTAAGGTTTTGTGAACTGAGTCCAGTGAGGACTCCGTGGCTGGGAGTGGCCTGACAGTGGCAGCCCTTGGCAAAGGCCAAAACCATGAAATCCGGGACACAGATGTATCCAGCCCATCCTGCTTTGCTTTGCCCTAACTCCTGGCACCCACAAAGTCATAGGAAAGCCATCCAGAGCCTTCTGTGCCAAAAGAGGAGAGCACAGTCAATGGAGTAAACACCCAGTACTTTACCCAGCAGCACACAGAGACGTTCCAGAAGGGAAAAGAAGTTCAGAAAAGGCTTGTGGTTCAGATAGCCACATTCCCACTGAGCACACAGCCTTTACATTCTCTGGGCTTGCTGGTCACCACAAAGAAGACAGGCCTGGCTTCTTCCCATGGCAGGCTACTCCTAGATCCTCTTTCTATATAGACTTTAGAAAGAATTGGTGACAATAACTGTTAATAGCGAGACATAGTAAACCATGAACATTTAGAGAACCCCTCAGATAAATTTGGGCCCCAAAGACTATGTGCCTATTAAAATTCATCTCTGCCTCATCTCACCAGCTGTCCTCTAAGCCTGGTTAAGGAAGGGCTTCCTACTTGGCTTTGTTTGTGGGAAGTGTAGCTTTGCCTGGGTTAACTGGCTGGATGAGATCCTGTTGAAAGACTAGCTAGGTGAGTTGCTTCAAAGCAGCCCTGCCTCCCTCCCAACACAGGCGAGCAGATGGGTCAGAGCAACAACCCAAGGACATTCTCCACATTTACACAGCACAGCCCTAAATGCATACAAGGAAGTAACTTAGATCCTTGCCTTTCTTAGTCTGTTGTGGAAGACAGTTATGGAAATACATATAATCCATAGAGAGAATGTTAAACAAGGTGCTGGGGAAACAGAGTAGTGGGCAAGGTGGTTGCTGTGCAAACATAAGGCCCTGAGTTCAGAGCCAGGCCAGCAAACCTGTAATCCTAACACAGGATGAGAGGATGTTGGGGGGGGGCGGGCGGAGCAGGGGAATGAGCAGATCCTGGGGTTCAGTGACATGCCAATCTAGCCTAAGCCGGTGAACTCTAAGTTCAGGGAGACAAGCTGTCTCAATTAAATAAATAAATAAATAAATAAATAAATAAATAAATAAGGTAAAGAGCAATAAAGACACCTGATGTCAACCCTTGGCCTCTGCACATGCATGCACAGGTACTATATGTGTGTACCACACACACTTCACATATACAAGTATAGAAGTTTTAAAAAGGGATGCCAAGAAAACAGTATCTAGAACCTCCTTCCCTTCTAAAGGCTAAGATGCAGGCAGTCAGAAGCTGGCCACCCAGCCACGAGGGCAAGGCCTACAACTGAAAACTGGCCCTGGGTGGGGCTAATGGCCCTGGGTGGGGCTAGTGGCTGTGAATCCTGACAGGGTCCTGGTTTCTCCTCAGTGGTCTGCGAGGGCTCAGTGCCAATCTTGATATTCTTTCCTATGTCTGCTGTCCTCAGAGGTTGTGTTTCAGTCTACACTTGAGAAAGGCTGACTCCCCATGTCCAGCAGACTGAGACTTCTTGGGAACACAAGATGCACTTTAGGGAAGACAGAGGCTTCCCCAGCCTGACACCATGTATGCTGTTTTCATAACAGTATTTGGATCTCAAGTTGTCTGTGATCCTAGGTTGACACAAGTCACTAGTCTGTGTGTGACACTGAATTGACAGCAGTCACTATGATGATGATGATGATGATGATGATTGATCCTCAGAGAAAAAGGCAGCAAATTTCTATTTTATTCAGAGGCCTGGCAATTAATCTTGTCCGCTGATTAATCTGACTTGATTGGTCTCTCTTGGCAATTATTCTGTAGCAGTCTAAACTTTCCCTTTTCTCAGGCTGGGTGAGATAGAATCAAAATCACTACTGTCATTAGAAATGGGCTGTTAGACTCTACCTGCCTTTGTTTCTCTCTGGATGTGTGACTGCAGCCTTGTGCACTTACCTGGCATCTTAGATCCCACCCTTCATCACCCAACATGGCTATGAAGAGAGAGAGGCCATCTGCGAAGCTGTGAGTGCTCCTGGAGGATATCCTGGGGTAGCTCCATCCAAAGGGTAGAGAGGGGCTGGCAGCCTGATCCAACACTAACTGCCCCATGGCAGCCTGATCTGACACTAACTGCCCCATTTGAGGCTGGTGACTTACTTTCTCACCACTCAGAGGAAAGTGATGGCAGCCTGGCCTGCCGGGCCCCATAGGGATGTTGCAAGCCTAGTGAGTTAGACATGAAAGTGTTCTAGCTCCCGAGGAGGAAGCAGCAGTGACTTCTATGGGAACTGGCCTGAGGCTGCAGAGGAGCCCAGGGTCCTATCCTTTTCTGCAAGCTCCATTTGACCCTCCAGAAGCTAATTATCTACAATGTGACTCAATGTTTTCATCTGTCAAATGGGGATAATCCTTGACCTCTAATGTCTAAGTGTGTGAACATCAGATGGTGACAGGAGCTTGCTACAAAGGTTAAACGCCTATAAAACCTTCACAGAGACTCTGTGCCTCCTTTTGTGACCTTGCCATAATCCTTGCCTGTTTCCAAGTTACCAATAAAGAGGAAATCATTCCATTGGCTACAATACCTGGCTTTGAACAACACACACAAAAAAACCAAAACAAACAAACAAAAAGAACAGAACTGAAACAATGATTTTGAAAGCACATTCTGTTTAACATTCACTTTCGAAAAAACACTAGACATTTATTTAATGGCTGCAAACTAAGGTTTCATTACATAGATTTAATTTACCTAAGTATATCCCACTAAGAAAGCAAACAGCTCTTTCTTACCCACACTTTTATTCAATAGGTCAAGAGGAACTCTACAGAGGAACTAGGTTTGTTTCTCCTCCTTCTGACAGTCCACGTTGGGCAGAGCCAGGGCCTGCTGGTACCTTTGTGATGAGTATTTGCTGTGGCCTATGCTGTGTAAGAACTGAGGGACAATGGGGCAGCTGAGAGGGCAAATACTTCAAGTCAATGTCTCTGGGATAGGGTCTCACTGCATCTTTCAGGATGGCCTTGAACTTGTGCTCCTGCAGACCCGGAGTGTCCTGTTTCTATTTTGGAGAGCTGCAGGCTTCAGATATGTTTGGGACAGACTTGCAAATCAACCGTTCTACAGTTTCTGTTTATTTCACATTAAAAACTAAACAACAGATAATAAAAAGCAGGGTAGTGTTCTACTTCATAACTTTGCTGAGCATACACAATGCAAAAATGTAAATAAGAGACACCCCATACAATGAATGCAACTGGCTCACTTCCATTTTTCCTATAGCAAATAATTATGGCTGGTCAGAAGGAATATCGGTCAAAAAATGTCAGATAAGATCTTTGCCCTTGGGCAGCTTGAAGTCTACTCAAGGATGCAAGCAATAAGCAGACATCTACATTTCACATTTCCTTGGGCCCTGGACCTCATCCTTGAGGAAGAGCAGGGTGTTCTTGCCCTATGGCCCCACAGCACTTTTCCATGTGACAGCTCCCAGTCTGTACAGACCCCACTGCTACCCTCACCATTCTGCAGGAAGTCTTACTCTACATATGTGTGTACCCTCTCTCTCTCTCTTTTTTCTTTCTTTCTTTCTTTCTTTCTTTCTTTTTTTTTTTTTTTTTTTTTTTTTTTTTTTTTTTTTTTTTTTTTTTTTTTTTTTTTTTTTTGGTTTTTCGAGACAGGGTTTCTCTGTGTAGCCCTGGCTGTCCTGGAACTCACTCTGTAGACCAGGCTGGCCTCGATCCACCTGCCTCTGCCTCCCAAGTGCTGGGATTAAAGGTGTGTTCCACCACCGCCCTGGCTGTGTGTGCTCTCTCAAACAGAGATACATACATGGGAGTGGGGGTGGAGGGAGGGAGGGAGGGAGGGGGGAGAAGAGAGAGGGAGCCCAGTTGCTGCTGTAACAGAAGCATGAAGTGCCATGGGAAATACAGCAGCAAAAGAGCATGTTTGGTGGCATTTGGGATAGACTTTATAAATACAGAGCCTTGGCCGTGGGATGGGGGATGGGCACCACCGACAAAGAGAAAACGTTGAGAATAAGATCGGGAGAAGAACACACAAGGGAGTGATCAGGACAGCCCGTCTTTGTGGTTTTCCTGTGTTTACCTGCCTCTCTAGGAGCTTCCTAATGTCTGGCTTATAGTTACCTTCCTCATACTAAATTAGACAGTTCCTTCTTAGCCATGCACAGGAGGGCTTCCCCACTGGAGCGGAACGGAAAGGAAAGAAGACATCACATTTCTCATATGCCTGTTGGAGTCAATGTGGTGAACCTCTGCTTTTCTATACTGAACAACTGTGCTTTCCTGTGGTCATGTTGGGATGTCCTTGGCTCCCTATGAGCTGGCCTGAGCATGTTATCATTTGGCTCTGGGGCAAGGCAGAGAAAAGACCCATGTATCAGTCTTGTAAAAGTACTTTTTCCTTCCATGGTCTTTCTTCCCCTACACTGTTTATATATATTTTTTGAAACATAATGACTTGATATAAGCTCCAATTCTTGCAGCTTCTCCATCCACAAAGAGTCTGCTCCAATCTCTTTTTACCTCCATTTTGCTTTTTGTGATTTCTCAAATATGACATAAATTAACATCCAGGTTAATTCCTAAGCCTCTAAGTTGAAAAGTCATTCCCATCTGCTTCTTGTCTCTGAAATTACTCTGCAATAGAGAATTTGCTAGTAAGGCTTACAGAGGGCACTGGTGTGAGAGGCTCCAAGACCAGAACCATGCCTATTTCTGTAGCACACGGGAAGACTCATGAAACAATGTCCAGCAAAGTTTTAGAAGCTAGAGGGACCCAGGGAAAATTCAAAGCCTACCAGCCTCTGTTAGATCATCTCGATGGAGTTATTTCTAGGTAACTCTTCTTCACCTGTAAGGTACTGGTGGTGACCTTTCCCTATCTCCAGATGTCATCAATGAAGAACGACTAAGACCAACAGAGACTAGAGGGGCCAACGAGTAAACACAAGTTTTAATTTACTCCAAGAAGCAAACTATGGAGCAGGCCAAGAAGACGAAGCATACCGAGTAGGCTAACAGGACTAAGCATAAACTCAGAATGATACACTGTCTCCAGTGTTCCACCCCTGCTTTTGAACTCAATTGCTAAGCACCTAAGAGCCATGTGCTTTGTAGGACTCAGACACAAGGTGTCTCTACAGAGGTTTAAAAGTTATGGGAGGGACCAAGGGGAGGAAAGAATGAAAGGAAAAAGCAATGGAGAAAAACAAGTGAACATTCTGTCACTAACTGATAGGACAGAAATACAATGTTTCCTAGTTTCAGGCACTCTGAGCTGAAGTTAAATATTATTTTCTTAGATTATTTTTAATTTTGTGTGTGTACACAGAGGCCACATGAGGGCATCAGATCCCCTGAAGCTGGAATTATAGATGGTTATGAGGTACCATGTGGATGCTGGGAACTGAACTCAAGTCCTCTGCAAAAGTAGTCAGTGCTCGTACCTGCTGAGGTTTCTCCAACCCTTAAAATACTAGTATTTTAAAACATCCTAGTTGCTTAGAAATGCTTAAAATAGTGAAGTAGCACACAAAAGTTACAAACTCAGCTAATCCACTCCAAGAATCGGGGCACCAGGAAAGGTGTCTAAAGACCAGTCAGGTTACACATTGTGATTTGTAACAAGGATATTGGTCCAAAAAAATATTTCTGATAAGCAGGCAGAAACTTTTAGAGATGACAATTATAAAAGTGAAAGAACACAAGGAAAGTAGAATCTTCCAGTCACAGTGATCCTGACCTTCAATGGCCAACAACAGTTGATGTGTCCTTCAGAAAATTGTAAAAACTGAGTATAGTTCATTTCAACTCATTTGGCGCAACACTTTGGGACAATCAGACACTGACATGAAGGATGTGAAGGCTTATTACTAAGTTGATTATATTATATTACATTTCTTTTAGTAGCCATATTTGTACTTGATAGGAAAGCCACTGCACCAGGGGACACATGGGTCTTTTTCTTTTCATCTTTTCCTGCTTTGCGTCCCTCCACCATGCATGCAGTTGTCTTCTGGGTGACGAGGTAAAGACATTTGGAATGTGTGTAACTTCAGGTCGCCACACTTGACTGACTGACACTAGGAAATGAAGGGTTGTCATTCACTTCCCACCAGGCTATGGAGTTCCCTGCTCAGCTGAAGGAGAAGAACGCCTAAGCTGATCTTGGGAACCTCGGTCACTTGGGATTCCCATGCCACCAATCCACTTCCCTGTGCCAAACACACTTCTGACCACCCAGATGGTTGAGAATCGTCTGAGCAAGGATGGGTCAGGCAGCACCAGAAAACTGCCTCTAACTACAACTAATTCAAAAGTAAGGGAATCCTTTTAGCCTTCAAAGTTATTAGAAGAAAATTAAGTAAAAACTCTAATCCCAAACATGTGAGTCATTTCTCCACATGTGACCACCTGAACACGCCTCATCTGAGTCGGAAAAGGAATCCTTCAGGTGACTTGGGATCAAAAATGTTTTTGAAAACAGAAAACCCTACATTCTCTAAGGGGTAGATCACTGTCTGAAGAAACGTTTGCTCAACTTAAAACCATGCCAACTTAAACACAGTAAAACCTGACGCTTACGAGAAGCTATCCGCCGATTTCTCGATTATAGGTACATGGAAAAGCTATTATGTGGATAATCAGCTCGACAATAAAATGGAACAGTCACACATAATGACAAAAACAGACACAAGTCATAAATTGCTGTTCCCCTTCAGAATCCACACAGAACATTCTTTTGTGCGAAGATCTAACTTTCCCCTTGAATAAACAAGTGCGTTAGCCTCGTCTGAGCCCTATAAATATACTGCCTGCAAAACAAACACAAACAAATGCTAGTTCCTAAACAAAAGGCAGCTGGGCTGCCCTGTCTGCTGCAAGGATACAGCAGATGAGGCAGGCACTGGAACAGGGCCTGTCAGAGAAGCTCTGAAATAGGAAAGAAAGCCCAGGGCCACGGATCACTGCAGTGTCCCAGATCTAGTTTCCTGGGACAAAGGGCCAGCAGAGGGGAAATGGTTCAATGGCACACTGCTGCCCAAAATAGGGAGCAAAGAAGCAGGAGAAAACCTCATCTGAGGTCCTAGCTGGACTCTGTGGAAGTCATTCCAGGCCAGCCTCATTCTCTACCTGCCCCCTATAGATCTACAGAGTTGCTAAAACCCTTGACAATTCACACTGAGAGTAGCAGGCAGGGCCTCTGTTTTGTTTTGTTTGCCCAGACAGCATCTCACTCAGTAGCCTCTGCTTATCTCAAACTCAACTCTCTCCTGCTTCAGCCTCCTGACTGCTAGGCGTTGAGGATGTGTCACCACTCCTGGCTATGGCACTTTCTCGTTTACTCTTTATCCTATTGTTTTATTTTTCAATATTCAGTGAAATGTCTGTCATAACCTTAGAGTTGATGGTCATATGTAAAAGTGTCAGTCAGTGAGGGAGGGGCTTGGTGAAGGAGCTCCTTCCTGCCAGTTGATGGCTGAGGAAGAGTCAATGTTCTTTTGGTGGTAACTTGTCCATGCCACAGTGGATGACCTCACACCCATGCCAATATAAGCAATACTGATTGGACTCAGGGTTTATTCATAACCAGAAAAAGAACGAAGGTGGGGGGGACTGGAAGTTGGGAGGGAGACAAAGTAGGGGCCACTATGGGGAAGTTGGGATCACAACAAGGAAGTATATGATCACAATACACTGTAGCAATGTATGGAACTCTGAAAAAGAAAGAGTGATGCAGGAAAGAAAGAGCTTCTGTGGTGCCTGCTGACTGGGGTCATTCCTTACCGGTGAGCTTCACTGGTACCCTGGGACTAACACTGCCTAACCTAACTAACTGGGTTACCTACACAGCCAAATGCCACCAGACCAGAGTCACATTGGCAAGCACTAAGCTCACTGCCTGGGGAGAGGGTGACCCCAGGCATCAACCCCATCCCAAGCCCTGCAGGTAGAGCACAGTGGGAGACAGGACGGTAGTAGACTGAGCAGCTAAAAGAGCAATGTCTCTGCCTGGGTAACAAGCTTTCAGCAAGCAACAAGCTTCTAGTAGGAAGCTAGGCTAGCAGTTGTTACTGTTTTATGCTCTCTAAAGTGCCTGAAAAAGAAGCTCAGACACACAAGGGAAGATATGGGGAAGGGGATGTGAGCTGGACTTACATCAAGTCCACTCCTGCCATTTTTTAGTTATTTGACCTTGAAAATGTTTCCAAGCCCTTTAAGGCTCACTTCCTGATTTACAGGGTAGAGATTAACTCCAACAAGGGCCCATCTGTGGCAGGCCTGACAGACAAAAGACATTCAGTAAGCATTTATAAGGAAGAGTGTGCCACATGGCAGTACTACACTCTGCCCTGACCGGGCACCTTTCCCTGTTAACGCTGTTGACACCAGGAACGCCACAGAACTACCAGTGCTTTGTCCAAGTCACAACAAACAAACTAACTTCTACAACACAACAAAGCCGGGCAGTTGACAGTGGTTCCATGAGGGGCAGGGCCACCTTCTACCCTCTTCCTCCCTGGAACTCTGAATATCTAAATACTCTCCTTATGCCAGACTTGACTCTTGTGTCATCTGCACTTCCTCAGACTCCTTCATGAATGCAGAGAAGCAAACAACACAGCTCAGCAAAACAACAATGAAGGTCTGGTTTCAACACTCAGAACTCCAAGAAGATGGAGGCATGAGCCCAGCCATACATACAGCACCAAAGATGGCCTGATCTGGTGTCCCAGGCGGACCCACCCGTGTGAAGTGTGAGCTCTCTGTCTTGCAGCTAGATGGATGTAATTTTGTAATAACAAATCCAGGGCTCATCAAAATAAATTAGAGAGCAATTTCCCTCAGTAGCAGCCTACAACTCCAATACTGCTCAACTTACTGAAGACAAGATGAACTCATGAAATACGACGACTAAACACACAGTGAACAAAGTTTGCAGTCAAGTCCTGGAAAGCC
>NW_022196900.1:101625188-101643665 GCF_008632895.1 Mastomys coucha
CACAAAAAACCCAAAACCCAAAAACCAAAATATAATGTAGGATATCCAGTAAGATATAATAAAAGCTCTAAGTGGAGTGTTTACAACGGAATGTTGCAGGGCATTGGCTGACTAAACTGAGGTGCTTAGAAGTTGTGCTGCACTGCATGCTAATATGTGGGGCTGAGGCCAGCAGAAGAAAGACCCCAGAAGAGATGGGAACTATCTTTCGGACCCTGTCCTGACTTTACTAGTTTCCAAGTTGTAATCTGAAAAATTCTTTCTTCTTCCCCTTTCTCTTATTCTGAAAGCAACATTTCTCTGTGTTGACCCACAAGGTGAGCACTTTCACTAACCAAGTAACAGCGCAGCCTCAGACACTAATGTGTCCTCCTTGGTGACACTCTGGAACAAGATACCTCCTTCCTACCCCACATGCCTTATGATCAGGATCACATACAACACAGAAAAACTATTCAACTGCACCTTCCTACCTAGAGCATGGGGTGAGGTAGGGAGGTGGGGGTGGGGGCACTCTGCCAGAGCCACTTCTCCTCTCAGCAGCCCATGGTGGAGTATCACCTGTGCCTCATAGAAGTCAGGCCCATAGGAAGGAGCAGCAAGTATCCACAAGTGCTTCCTCGGGTCTCCTTCATGAATGACAGGGCAGTGTCTGCATGAACAGATGGTGGAGCAAAGAGGAACAGGAAGGAGTCAGGCTCTCCAGGAACAAGATGGGCTCTCAGACAACTTGCATATGCTATGGAACAGCAGCTGCACTCAGCCACCTCCACTGCCCTCAGCTTCACACACAGAACCAGCTGCTGTATACTCACAGTAGACCATCAAAACACCCACCAAGCAAGATGCCTGGGAACCAAGAGGTCACTGGGTTGCAAGACTCAGGAGAACAGCACCATTGTCCTCCCACAGCTGCTTTCACAAGGCTTACAAGGCCACTACATTATTGGAGCTCATTTAGTTCACACTTTCCACGAAGTTGTGGGAATTAGTATATCTTAGGGAGAAGGCACAGTCCAATTTCTTATTGTTTGGTTTGGGGAATTTACTTTATACTAAGGATGGTATGGCCATGTCCCAATCTCTTAATTTCAGGTTCACAAGAATCTAGCTCCTTCTGTTGGTATTGGGAAGGATACACAAAACCCACAGTCAGGAGACTACTATAGTGACCAGGCAAGCCACAGAGCTGGGTAGGAAATGAAACGTGATGGACATGCTCAGTGGCTCTGCCTGGAAGACCTCCTTAGTGGAGGGAAGGCAAAGCAGTGCAGGAAGGAACCAGACGTTGTGACTGCAGCTTCTCCAGGCCAGCTATGCACCAGGTAAACTCCAGTGACACAGAGGTCTCGAGGCTAATCACGTGATTTCATCAATATTCCCTTACCTTGGCGGCAGAATTTGACACTCCGTGGGTAACATTTCTTATGAGGCCCCCGACATTTCCGTACTTTATCAGTCCAGTGACCCCTTCAGATACATCATTCAAAAGGCCCATGGGATTGCCGAGGAAATCTACTGATCCTAAGATCCGAGCTGCCTGGCTGAGGAGTTCCTGTGGGATCGAAAGGGGGAGTCAGTGACAGTGTCTCCAAGAAAAGGTTTGGCATCTATCTCATCCTCCAGTACTGTCAACAATGACATATTCAGTCTTTGTCACCTGCCAATGACCTTCTGTGCTCTCATGGATAGCCCTAAACTTTACCTAACACACACACTAGGGACTGGTTCCAATACACTTAAAAATATGTGTCAAGGATAGTTAGAATAAAAGCAGCTGTGAGACTGGAAAGATTCTTTGGGGATTTTTCTGAACAAGCATCATACTCCCCTTCCCATGAGCTCTGCGAGGAGAAATCAGGCAAGAGGAAGGAGAGAGCAGGCTCTAGCGTCTATACGCAGCTGGAGCATGTAGGGAGAGAGGGTTCAGGCTTGGCAAGCAAATTCTTACTGGACCTTTGCCTGCCTGACTCCAAAAGTACTTGCTCATGAACCTTAGAGGCAGGAGGGGAAATATCTCATTAGGAAATAAGGAAGGCAGAAAAAAGAAGCAAGATGGGGTAAGCTTTGACTGTGGAAACTAACAAATTCTGTATGATCTGATGATCCACTAAAGGATCTATATTTGAGGTTGTGCAATCTAGATTCAAAATACAAAATGGAAAATGTTCAATTTGGTTAAAAAAAAAAAAAGTAAGTTCAACTCAAGGTCAAGGTCTCAGAGGTGTTAAACAGTGGTGTGGTTGTTGAAAGCAGTCCATGCCTGGCACTTAAAGAGTTCACAGTACTCTGTGTTGTCACTGAAGCATCAACTAAACCACAACGAGCTGTGACTAACCTAGGGAAGCCCCCGGGTCTGCCTCTGAGGAACAAGACAAACAGCTCTTAAGTCAATCTGGGCATTCTCAGGGTATCTTGTGTGTGTGTGTGTGTGTGTATGTGTGAGACCCAACTCTCAAGACATGTGACACAGTAGTGATATCTAAGTAACAGAGTCCCAATACCTAAAACAAAGTTGCTTGGCCCTGCCCTTTCCCACCCGTCCCTGTCTGTTCACACACCTCTTGGAAGTGCTTGAGGATGTCATTGATGATGAACTCCTTGGTCTCATAGGGGTGCACCCGAGTGAAGGGGTCCAGATTGATCACAGCATCTTCAAACCGAATCAGTGGGAATCCCAGGGTGCTTTTCAGGGCCTAGGTGGGGAAGAAAGGCAACTACAGACTTCAACCTCAGGATGGTTTTCTGGGGTGCTATAATTCTAGAATCTACAAAAAACTATGAACTAAGAACTACCATTTAGATATAAGGATTTCCCCTATAATTACAAAAGTAAAATATGACAGAAAAAAAGAAATAAATTTCTATTACCCAAAGTCATACATATCTCAGCACAACCACGACAAACACCACAAGGCTCACAGTAGAATTCCTTCTGGTCAGTTGGGAACCTGTATTTTACATGCCCTCCTTTCTGACTCATGCAAATTGGCACAGGGACAGCGCAGCCATAACAAACAACACTCAATTTGCTTTCTTCTCCCTCTTATCATTACTCGCATGTTCCTGTACGTGGTGTGTTTGTGTGTGTGCGTGTGTGTGCGTGTGTGTGCGTGTGTGTGTGTGTGTGCGTGTGTGTGTGCGTGCGTGTGTGTGTGCGTGTGTGTGTGTGTGTGTGTGTGTGTGTGTGTGTGTATGTGGTGGGAGTGTTATGGGCATAATTATGTGTGTGCATGTGGAAGTGTGCATGTGTTGAAATACAAAGGTGATATGAGTCTTCCTTGACTGTCTTCCACATTGTTCTTTGAGGCAGAGAATTCCCATCAAACTCAGAGCTCCCAGACAGCCAGTCTTACTAGCCATCTTGCTCCAGGCATCTACAATTCCACGACTGGGATTGTAGACAGGACAGCACACCCACTCAGATTTTATGTGGTGTTCTGGGATGCTGACTGTAGTCTTCTTGCTCATCGTGGCAAGAGCTTTAACTAACTACCAAACCATCGCAGTAGTCAAGATCACAAAGTAGACTGTCTTTTCTACTTTGAAAATAGCTTTCCCCTCTGCACAAACTATTTCTTCTCTCCAGATTATGTTTTCCTGATTTGCATTCTCTGCTGTTGCATACAGTATATCTTTTTAATTTTCATTTTTATATATTATATCGTACAAGTAATACCCATTTAACCATTAGGGTTGGTGGAAAGTTGGGTGTTGTTCTGAAACAGACAGGGTTCTCTATGTAGCCCTGGCTGACCTGGATCTTATGTACACCAAGCTGGCCCAAGACTCACAGAGATCCTCCTGTCTCAGCCTCTAGAGTGTTAGGCTCAAAGGTGTGTACTGCTATACCCAGCCACTGAAAATGTTTTACTATTATGAATGAAGTAGCTGTAGCATTCCTAAAGTCTTTTGGGTGAATCTGGATGTGTTGTTTTTGTTTTGTTTGGTTTGGTTTGGTGGGTGTCTAGGAGGAGCAGAGCCGCTGGGTAATAAAGAGTGAGCATGTTCTATCTAAGTATATACTGCCAAAAAGTTTCACAGAGGAGCCAGGAAAGCTCGAACTTTTTCCAGTAGTCTAGAAAAGACCACTGTTCTATGTTCTCATCAATAATTGGAAGAAATAACTTTCCTAGGGTTTTACTGATTAGGTTTTTTTTTCTTGTGTGTGTGCTGTTGGAACTGAATCCAGGGCCTTATGCTACAAGGCAAGCACTCTGCCCCTGAGCCACACCTCTAGATCTTAGGGTATGTGCTGGTACCCCAATTCATGAACAGTAATGAGGCTGTTCCCCTCCCCCTTTAAAGATTTATTCTTATATTTTTGGTTGTGAGCCTAGCCTTTAATGGCTGAGCCATCTCTCCAGCCCAAGATTTATTTATTATTATACATAGTACACTGTGGCTGTCTTCAGATGCACCAGAAGAGGGCATCAGATCTCATTACGGGTGGTTGTGAGCCACCATGTGGTTGCTGGGATTTGAACTCAGGACCTTTGGAAGAGCAGTCAGTGCTCTTACCCACTGAGCCATCTTGCCAGCCTGAGGCTGTGCACATTTAATAACCATTCTAGCTCCTGGACACTGTTTCTATAATATGCTTCTTCAGGTCTTTACTCTGAGTTATCTGTGTTTGTCTTGCTCTGGAGGACTTTTGTATATGTATAAACATACTGCAGAAACCTTCTCTCCCCCTGTATTTGGTCTTTCTATTCAACAAATGGTGTCTTTCAACCATGAGGCAAGCTTACTCTGAAGGAGAGCTTTCTTTTCAATCTTGTCTCTTATGGTCAGAGGCTCTCTGTGTCCTCATTACAAAGGTCACAAAGCCTGATGTCTGTTTTACTTCACACTCAGACTGTGACGCTGCACGCTGGGTTCCTATGTAACCTGTGATCCATGCACACCTTGGTAGACAGTATCTGCGTAAGGACTAATGAGCATAGGACCTCTTCCTACTATAGTCACATGACCATTTCCACTTTTTTTTTGTTCTCACGACAGTACTCCCATTTTAACAGATGTGGTCCTGTAACTGTGAGTGCTCTAGCTTTGCTCATAACCTTGAGGACTACCTTGGGTATTCTCCACTATAAACCTTGGGCTCTGCCCTAGTCTAGCCAGGCCTTTAACCACATCAATGTTTCTTTTTTCTATGTGAACACCTTGTACACATTCAGTGTGTCCCTAGGTACTTATGGTAAGTTAAAATGGCCACAGTTCTCTGCACCTTCCATGGATATATTTGGTGTATTTGCCAAAAGTCTATTTTCCCTTCACCAGAATCTTTAATAACTTTCATTTGCTTCAAAGGTAAGTCCATGCAATCAGTGGGCCTCAGAATCAAGAGACCTTTAGGTCTCTACACTGGTTTTTCTGATGCCTCCACCATGTGGAAAAGCTGAAACTATCTAACTTAAAGATATGGGCTAACTAGAAAGGTTCTGCTGAAGCCAGTCCCATCCATCTGACCTGTGAGAGACAACAGGAAGTTTGTTTTGAGAGTTCTAGAAATATAAGAGAAGTTATATCTACAACGTCTCATCAACAAAAAATAGAAGCAATAGCTTTGAAAGTTGGTGGGGTTCCTATCATGTTTGCTGCACCACTCGTACCCCCACCCCAAAGACAGGACAGGGACCATGGTTTGTGCGTGTAATTCCAGCACATGAGGGGCATAGACAGGCACATACCCGGGACTTGCTGGCCAGCCAATCTACCCAAACTGGGAAGGCCCAAGTCACTGAGGCTTTATCTCAAAATACAAGGTGAACAGCTCTTAAGAAACAACACCCAATGGTGTCCCAAACATACACACACACACACACACACACACACACACACACACACACACACACACAGCCAAATAAAAGGCAAACTAAACCCTGAAAAATACTTATTACTTCCATTAAGGACAAGACTTATAAAGAGTTTGTAGTGAAGAGATAAAAGACTAACAACCTAATAGAAACCTCGTCAAGTGCTAGGATCAGACAGTTCACAGAAGCGAAACCTGGCACTCGACATGAAGAACAAAACAAAACAAAACACCAAAAAAAGACCAAGAAGCAACAGTAGAGGAAGCAGTGTAAAAGATACATGGGAGGACACACAGTTAAATAAATACCCAACAGAAGATACATGGCACAAACAGTCATTAAATACCCGCCAGACCAGACGAGTCGAGGACAGGGAAAGAGCACTGGTCTGGTATCTTGGAATGTCACCAATAATATCAGAAGGAAGTATTTTAGGGGCTAAGACCATCACTGAGTTGCCAGTGTGGTGGCACATCCCTGTAATTCTAGTGCTTGGGAAACTGTTGCTAAATTCAAAACTAGGTGGGTTTAAACACTAATGACAGCCAGATTTCTATCAGGTTATTGATCTTTTATCTCTTCCCATTGTATAAACTCCTTATAAAAAGTCTTGTCTTTGATGGAAGTAACAAGTGTTTTGAACTGAGAGAGAGACTAAACTCAAGGCCAGCCTACCCTGACCCACCCAGACATATGTTAAGTGCACACTAAAGTCACCACACTAAAGTCACATGGCTAGCCATGAGCAGATCCTAGACTTGAATGTGCTATTTTTACAACAGCAACTACTTACTTGGTAGAAAGAGCCCAAGCCAGAGAGCTCCACTATTTCTTCTCAAAGTCTTTCTGCATTTGTTCAGCCGTGCTCCCCAAAAAAACGAGTGAGTAGGCATGAATTCGGAGAGCATGCCTAATTCCCCCCATTTTGCTGACATAGAAATTGATAGCCAGCTTAAACTCCTTATTCAAAGTCAAAGGTCAAGCATGCTATGAAAGGGACTGAAGTGTAAGGACGTGGTCTTACCACTGCAACTCCAATAAGAAGAGATTAAGAAGCATGATTAAACAAAAGCTTAAGCCAGAAAGTTAAAAAAACAAACTCTAAAACACAAATTCCTCATTGCGACCAAACATTAAAAGAGACTGGTGTGTTGCTGCAGGGACCTTTGACCTCTACCAAGGTGCAAAGTCCTCACAACAGGCACCGTCTACCCTGGAACCGAGGAAGTACCCAGCCCAGTCACCTAGTCATTGACTGTCTAGGGTGCCTTATTTGCAGAGGTGCAGGGCCAGCCCGTTGGTATGAATTACTCTGCCACCTTCAGGCATGAGAGGATAAGAAAGCCTAATAGGATTAATAGGATTGTACCCTCCTGATGAACTGAGCCACTGCTTGCACACAGTAGGTCACAGCTCTGATACTTATTTACCCAAGCAGCATCTTCCTGTTGTAAAGTGAATTCTGGAGAAAGCAGCCCTGTGGTCATAATAGAAAAGTATCTACGCCCACCTCCCAGACAAAACGGCTGAAGCCTTCCAGAGACCGAGCCGAGCTGAAAGAAGAAATACCTGTCCACGGGGCCTCAGATCACAGCTAGTCCCTGGGCCATGTCCTTTCCTTTCTTAGTTTATCCCACACTAAACAAAACTGTCTGGAATTCATTCTCTAAAGGTTTATTTATGGCACATAGAGACTGTTTATGTGAGGCGGGGCATTTGCCTGTGTCCCTTTGGGGACAGTGTTTAAAACTACGGGCTACTTCCCTCTCTGGCACTTTCTGAAACACAATTAACAATACTGGATCTTTTTTCCTTTTAACAAATCTGGTTTTTATTTAGAGAGGGAGGGAAAAAGTAAAGGGTCTGAAGTTTCCCAACAAATTATTTCAAGCCTTTGAGAAGACAGTTTTAGGCTTTTTAAATAGTGTCTTTGTTTGAATCCCCCCCCTTACCCCCACCCGCCTGCTCTCTGACCATTAAAGTGTGGGTTTTCTTCCAAACTAGATTGCTCAATTAAGGTCCTTCTTTTGTTATACCCCAATGCTCTAAATGGGAAAAGGCCTGCTGTAGGCCACCTTTTGAAACCTTTTAAAGACCCCCTGGTATCTTTTGATCTTTAAAGGAGTTGAGGAAATCCCCATTAAAAGCTACCTGGCTTTTCAATATGCCATGGCATCTCTAACATGCAAACTCCATACAGAGAGAGCATGAGGAGAAGGGAGGGACAGCTGTGCTCTTGTGTTTGTGAAATGGAATATTAGCTTCCCTTCTTCTGTCAGTCACAAATCCAATGTAGATAGCAGATGGAGGCAGTCACCTGGACAGTGTGGATGCCTTTGAGTCACCAGACAGGTGCTGTATACCTGGCAACAATGGACCTCAGGGTAAATCTGGATAGGCACAAACCCCCACCCCAAGATTTCTGACAGCCTCACTCCTGACTGGGAATCCAGAGAATGGAGGCAATTGTTCCTTCAGTACTAAGACAGGGCTACCTTTTAGTCAGACTCCCGTGACTGCTGTTCAGGGAGAAGGCTCCATTTCCTAAGCACATGTTTTTAGTGATTCCATATTCATCAGAAAGAGCACATTGCTCTTCCTAAGAGCTCCTAATAAAGGCTTCTTACTCCGCTAGAAAACTCTGAATAAATGATATTGTCTTAGGAGTCTCAGACTCCAGGAGGAATACTCAAGGTATGGTAACATGGTGACTTCCACATGCCCAGAGGTCAACTCTGAAATCCCAATCCCAACATCCTCCTGAAACACAGGGACATCATGGCATCTGCTTAAGAGTGCTCTAAACCTGTTCTTTCAAAAGAATACCAGGAAGACAGTCAACATGAAGGACTGAATTCACTCTAGCAGAGCACATACAGCACAAGTAAGAGCGGCAGAGGACACATGGCATCAATTCTATGGGACTGCAGAGGACACATGGCATTGGTACCATAGGACTAGGGACCAAGTACTTCTGCTGGGAGCACTGGGAGGAATGCTGGGGTCTGTGCTCTTTAACAAGATGATTTTAAATCAAGAAGTCTTCCACTTGCAGGAAATGCTTCGCATTGGCTTGTTGGGTGAGAGCCAAGTGTTCTAGGGGAACAGACTTTATCAAACAAACCCATTCCAAAGGTCACATAAGTCAAGTGGATACTTGTGGATATTAGCAAGACAGTAGTTTTCCTGTGGTTTTCCCCTCACTCCCAGGCTAATTATAACCATCTCCAGCCTCCTGGGAAATATAAGACTAGGGCAGATTGAGCAGCAAAGTGGTGAGAAGAGAAGGGCACTGTACCTCTGTTCTCAGGATGCTGCCCCTGGGTCCCAGCGGGCCCTCTCTTGCCTGCATTCACGGAAACCATGGCCTATCATAGTCTTATCTAAAGGCTGAGGCTGAGTAGACAGCTGTCTCATCTCCTATAGGTCTAGTTTAGAAGTTGGCAGGCTGTGGCACATGAGGCCCACACGTGTTCTGTCAAGCCCACAAGGCTGGGTTTTAGTAGGTTTTTCTTTTCTTTTGTTTTTTTAAATGTGAATTAGTTGCCAACATTTAAAAACCAGGAGATTCCACATAAACCTGAAGATCTGGCAGTGCTGGGTTCACACTCCCCCAGTGTAGCAATGGCTGCAGTGGGGCTGGGCTGACCCTCCTCATGCTGCTGTGCACTTCAGCTATCTAGATGTTGTCTGTGGAGAGACTGGCCACCCTGGATCTTCTGAGAGAAGGAAGGAGGGGAAAGTGAGTGGGCAAGAGGGAGGGTTGGACAACTGTCTTCAAGCACAGCACAAGGGAGAACCAGAAGCGATGGCTGCCTGTCTGAGGAAGACTTAGAGTCAGAGTACCGCTAGACATTTCAACAACCACCTGGCCCTGCTCTTGCTTTCAGTAGCACTTTGCTACTAACCAGGCTAAAGAAACAAGACCATTAACTTTTGTCTTCCCACCTACCAAGCAAGGGCATCATTGAGGACACACAGTCTAATGACAGCCTCACCTACGTGCCAGGGGGCACCACAGTATAGTGCAGTGCAGAATCCAGACATGATAGAATTGGATTTTAATGTCAGCCTGCTCCTTTCCTTAAAATATGCCTTGTTATTAAAAGTGAAGGTATTGCTAAGGCTGTACTGGTCACCTGTGGATCAGGATGGTTAGTCGGAGGTTTATGTCCTGAAGCTGTACAAGGCCACATCCCAGCAAGCTTATAATAACTGAGTCTCCCTCAAAGGTGGCAGAACTTCCTAAGTGACACTTATCCCAGTATAAATAGATACTTAGAAGACAGCAAGAGAGATCTGGGCAGTGGGTCAAAAGAAAGGTTATCTTAGTCTCCGTTCCGAAGATCAGGACCAAGCCCAGGAAAAAGATTTCTACTGCTCTAAGGTAAGTCTAGAGCCACCCCAAAACAGATGAGAGTTGTTACATCATCCAGTTTTATCCTGTTTGGTAATATCCTGATCTTTAGCAAAGTTATGCCTAACCATTACATAAAAAGAGTATTCCACAAATTAATGAACAGCTATAAAAGGAAAGGTACAAATGCTATGGGTACTAATTCCAGACAGAGAAAATGACCAGTCAATGCACTTTCCCATGGAGACTGCCAGCTGTGAGCTCACCTTAAGGTCCAGGGGCAGCTTGTTGGAGGTGTACACACTGAGCTTGATCTGGGGGATACTGATCTTGAGGTTCTCAAAGTAGTATCGAGTTGGAGTTCCCCCCTGCTCTGCTGTCTTCTCATGGATGTTTTCATCATACTTTTCCACCTCTGATCCAAAGGCATAAGTAAGAAAACAAAACCAAAAGCTGTTGGCATCATGATTCAAACATGTGTGGCCTCACCTAAAAACCTATACAAACAAAAACCTACAGGAACTTTCTTAGTTTCTTTGTGGGCTCAGGAATGCGTACAATATGCAGATGCCATTTCTATATAAAAGTAGACTGCTACATTCGTTATACAAAGGTGGGTTAGCGTCCTGTTAACCTGTGACTCTGAGCCACTCAGCAGACAATATCTTAGAAAGCCAAAGGTCACAGGTTCATTTGCTAGCCACAGGCTTTCCAGAACTATGGCTGTCATTATAAGTACCCATGATCTAGGTTACATGAATCTAGAGGGCAGTACAGCTGAGCCAAAAAAGATACTCTCAACACAAAACAACACCATGTGAAATAAAAACAGTTCCTAAGAAAGTGCTGGCACAGCATCCTCCTGAGCAGGGCAAGTCTCAGAAGCAGAGTTTCTAATTGCCAGTCCATGAGTACAAAGGGTGGGCATGGGCTAGAGCAGCAGTGTGCTCCATGCATGGGAGGATGCACATGTCCAGTTGGGCAGTAAGCTTCCCATTAGTTTCTGGGGTCTTCGAAGGAAAACCAGAGAGAATGCCCACAGCTACTTTGCACATTCCCAGCTGAAGCTGCCATCAGTTCTACTCCAAGTTGAAGGGTGCTCTAAGGGAGACCTATCTTCCACACTCAACTGGCTACTGAAAGTAGAGGAAGAGTAATGACAGGCAGACAAGGTCTTCCAAAAAGCCTAAGTTTCTCTGTGCAAGGCTGTAAAAAACTTCTGAGAGGGATTTACAAGAAAAATGTGTGGGAAAGAACCACACAGAACACCTACCTGGCTGTTCAGCACTCAGGTGACTGTGTAACTCCAAATAAACTGGAGCCTGAACCAAAGTGCAAAGCACAGGATAGGCAGACAGGGCCTTGGTTTTCTCCTAAATAGCTGTCTCCTCTTTTTACTCTCTTTCTTTTTGAGGCCCAGTATCCCATGTATGCTACCTGCAGGTAGTAGCATTGAGCAAAATCCCTAGACTATCCTAAATACTCTAAAAGCTTGATCTTATTTTACTTGTGATGTGAAGACTTAAAGTTCAATTCTAAATATAGATTATAAAGACAAAAATATTTTTCTTGCATTGTGGAGGTGTGTGTGTGTGTGTGTGTGTGTGTGTATATGCGCATTTTCCCTCTAGCCAACATGGTAGATAAATGCATACAGTAACAGGCTAAAGGATGTAAGGTCATGAACTTCAGCATGAACTACAAAGACTGACTGTCTCAATACAACAAACACATAAAAACCTAGCCAAGTGGCTAGAAAGATGACTCAGCAGTTCCGAGTGCTGACTGCTCTTCTAGAGGACCTGGTTCAGTTCCCAGCAGCCAAATCAGGCTAGCTTACAACTACCTAGAACTCCAGAGGATCTGACCTCTGACCCCCTCTTCCGGCCTCCACAGGTAAATGTACACACAGGGAAGACACTTATACACATATGCTATGCATGCACACAAGGGGCTATGACACGGAAGCTAGAGAAACAACAGCTGAACTCTCCCTTCAGCCCTGCAGGAAGCTTAGGCTTTCTGACAGTGATCTGACTCCCTTCCCAAAGGCCAAAGGACAGCAACAAGAAACCTCTGTAATGACATTAAGGTACAAGGGTACGGATGTTAAAAGTTAATAATTGTGGTTAGCCAGTTTTGTTTTTCAAACTAAACCAAAGCAACTGCCAAAAAGGCATTTGTGACTCTTGGCCCTGAGCTGGTTTCCTAACCAGTGGCCTGCTAAACGATGGCCATCATTCCATTCCATTAGAGCAGAGGACAGAACTGGCAGAGGAAAGGAGGGTGTACTATTGCCTACAGGCCAGCCATTGGACATTCCAGGGTGCCAAGACCCTCTCAGGGCAGCCTAGTTCCTGGACATAACTCAGGCAATGAGCAATTTTGGGAAAGGAGCTGCTAAACCCCAAACCTGAGCCAGCTAGCTCAGACTAGGAGGCAGAGAACCAGCTTTGTTGGTGTCTAGGGACTACCTGTATTTTACAAACAGAATTAACACACTATTGTGGGTCAATCCCAGGCAGAAGAGTAGAGTGATCGGCTTTACCTGATTCTGCCTGATCGTAGCCAAAGAAACTTAGTAGCTTGAGCAGCAGTTTCTCCTCAATTTGCACTGTGAACCTCTGAGCTGTGACCATCAGGTGCTAGAGAGAAAGAAAGTCTGGTTTACAGTCAAGCGCCAAAGCAGCTGCTCTTTGTGCCATGAAGCAGGTCCCAGTGAGGTAGGCAGGCAGACACTATATAGTTTCTGCTACTAAGGAAGGCAGAGGCAGGTTTGCTTGAGCCCAGCAGTTCCAGATGAGCCTGGGCAGCAAAGCAAGACCCTGTCTCATGGTTTCTTTACCTGTGTGATTTAATGATAAATGACTTGCGGCTCTACTCTTTGTTACACTGAACAGAACTCCAGGTATTCTTCGGTGGATACTTTGCCATCCTCCTTGATCCCTAGGGCCTCACCAGTGAGCAGAAGCTACATGACTGGGTTTATGGTGGAGGTGCAGGTCGGTTTGCTCCCATCAGCATTGGTGACAAAAGACCAGAAAGAGGGTTCTGGCTTTTACATCTTGCTGCTATCCCAGCTGGCTTCTACTTTGGGAACCCCCCAGATCAGGAAGCTTCCTCACTTTTAACTCTCTGCTGTTAGTATACTCGTGGAAGTTTACTTAGCACATCATTGCAAGGACAGACTCCACATAGCTCTTCAGAATTGTCTCTGGACTACTTGGCATTCAGTAACAGACCACAGCAGCCTACAAGTTACTGCTTCATTCAGGAATGGTGCCTCTCATCTCGCTGGGTTCAGCACCACCCAGCCCACTGACAACTAAGGATACAGGTTGCCAAGAAAAGTGCTCGGAGCATTTCCCTCAGTGTCAAACAGAAGCCACATGGGGCTCAGCCCTGAGAGCTACCTTTGTACACACAGAGTGTTGTTCGCTCTGTGGCTTGGCTGTGAGAGAGCAAGTGTGCCTCGTACATGCCATTGTCCCCAGCCTCCCCGCCAGCCCACCTTGTAGATGTTGGTCAGCGCGCTCTTACTGGGGAACTTCACTGCATTGACTTGCACAGCAGGACCTGTCTCAATGACCTCATTCTCATTGCTCAGGGGGGTCACATACAGCATGAAGGGCTGAGTAGTACCAATGAGCTGATTGTCCACCTGGGGCAGGAAAAGCCAACAAAACAGAAACAAACAAGGCTAGTTGCTTAGTTGGTTTTTTTACATTTGGTGCTTCATGCTATGCAGGCTACTCAGAGTCCCCTGGCCACTTTGCCACCTCACATCTACAGCACACACACATGCATACATTCAGTAATAGATTGAATCCAAGAGCAATGGTGGTGATAATAATGGGCAAAGTGATGTATACCAGCAATCCCAGCACTTAGAAAGTGGAGGCAGGAGAACTGAGCCCTGGAAGCTAGAATGTACTACACCGTGAATCCGTGCCTCAAAAATAACAACAGGGTGGGCAAGACGGCTCAGCAGGTAAGGGCATTTGCTGCCAAGCTCCCAGACTTGAATTTAATCTCCAGGATTCATGTGGTAGAAGGAGAGAACTGATTCTCTCAAGTTGTTTCCTGACCTCCACACACACATTCTGCCATATGCACACATATAAATGGACAAAGTAAATAAAAATTGAATAGGCAATAACAACATAACAACAAGGGAAGTTATAAGACTAAGACTTGACTTAGTGAAGACTAAGAAGTTAGCTCAATTTAGCCACTATACAGAATATTCATATTTGAAAACCATGTATTTAACACAATAAATAGACACAATATTTGCTAATAAAAAATAGTTTTAAAATAGAAAAAAAAAAAAAGCATTAAATGAGAAGGCCTGTCATGTCAAAAACAGGTCAACATATGCATCCCAACCTGCAGTGCCAGCACTACACTGGTCACTATGCATGTGACACCTAGGCATAAGTCCCAGCACACTGTCCCTAGCTGATAGATGGAGACTTAGAGAACAGTCCTTGCTCAAGCTCATCCATGATAGAAATGGTTCCACCTAGGCCTGCTCTGCTCAAGAACAGTGTACTTAGTGCTGTGCTGCTGATGTTTCTCCCTCATTCTAAACGCCTTATAAACAAGCGAGCTGAGGCCCTGGCCATCCAGGCTCTGAAGGATAAGCAGTCTCTCTAGCCCCCAAAGGGAACTTTTGATTTCACTGATTTTTTTCTACTGCAATTATAGATTCTAGTTCATGGATTTTCAGATGTTGAGCTTTTTTCTTTGTTTATTTGCTCTCTTTCAATTTTTCTGTGTTTCAACCTTTGTGGCAGTGTATGTGTAGGTGTGAATGATGTGTGTTCATAGGGTCACACGTGTAGAGGTCTGAAGACAATCTTGGATGCCTTGTTGGAGGCAGGACTCTTGTTCATCACTGCACACACCAGCCTTTATACACAACTGGTTGGTGTTTGCATGTGTGTGCATGTGGAGGTCAGAGGATATCAGTTCTCATCAGACCTGAAAGCACACTCTCTTATCTACTGACACACCTCACCAGCTCTCTTCTACATACTTTAAAGTTCTAATCATCTGTGCCTAACCCTCAGGCTCTGAGCCATGTGCAGCCCAGGACAGCTACAAATGCGGCACAACAGGAGATCGTAAACTTATTAAAACAGTCTGAGATTTTCTTTTTTCTTTTTGCAGTTTCTTTCTTTATAAGTCAATTGCACAGTTCTCAAGTGAGACTTCTGGAGATGACACAGTGTCACAATGTCAGAAGGCTAGAGTCTGTGATTAGACATATCAGTGTTCACATGTGTCATGTCCTCTTGATTAATTAATTCTCCTATCATTAGGAAATTACCTGCTTTATCTCTGCTAATATTCTCTGTTCTGACATTAATCAATGTGACTCCTACTTCCTTCCTCATGACTAAAGTGCAGTGTGCCTCCCCACCCCCTTTTAGGCCCTTTTAACCTATTTGAGTCTTTATAGCTAACAAGTGTGGGGGAGGTTAGAGACAGGTTATCACTACATAACACATGAGGACCCTGAACACATGATCCTCCTGTCTAAGCCTGATTACAGGCCTTTTCTTGTGGCCCTTTTTCATGCAATCTGACCATCTCTATGTTGACCTCACTGACAATTAATTGGCACCATTAAGTTTTTGTCTGCCATCTTGCTATGGCTTGCTATCTGTCTCATGTTGTCTTTCTCATTTTCTGCATTCTCTTGGATTCATCAAACACTTATCATTCTACTTTATTACTTACCTATAGTTATTATTATTTTGGGAGGGGTTACAGTATTTAACTCAAGGTGTTGGTCTACCATTAAATGACATCATACTACTTCATATAAAAAATCACAGTGCTGAATTTGCATTTGTCCCCTGCAGACTTCATGCCATAGTTGTTTATCAATTTACTTCTCTATGTGGTAGACACCACATCAGTGTTGTCATGCTTGTCTAAGCAACCATTACCTCCTGAGGAGACTTACTTAAGAAGCCTAGCCTTGCATGTTTTCCATGTCTTCACATTAGGTTTTCTTCCCTCTTTTATGCTGATTCAAATTCCATTAGCATTGTTTTCTATCTGCTGGGTAATGTTCTTTAATGCTTTTGAAAGCTGTGGTCTTAGATAATAAGTCCTTTTATCATTTCTGTGTCTAAAAATATTCTTACCTCATCCTGTGTGGTGGTTTTAATGAGAATAATTCCCATAGGTGCCTGAGTCTGAATGTCTAGTCCCTAGTTCAGGGGTGCACTAGGAGGTGTAGCTTCTTAGTGGAAGTTCAGCCTTGTCGAGCAAGGTGCCACTGAAGGCGGCCTCTGTGGTTTATAAGCCAGTCTCACTATCTGCCTAAGGCTTGTGAATCAGGATATAAAGTTCTGGGCTCATTTTCCAGAACTATGTCTGCCTGTGTGCCACCATGTTCCCCATCATGATGATAATAAACTAACCCTCTGAAACTGTAAACAACCCCCCAATTAAGTGCTTCCTTTTATAAGAGTTGCCTTGGGCCGGGCGGTGGTGACGCATGCCTCTAACCCCAGCACTTGGGAGGCAGAGGCAGGTGGATTTCTGAGTTCGAGGCCAGCTTGGTCTACAGAGTGAGTTCCAAGACAGCCAGGGCTATACAGAGAAACCTTGTCTCGAAAAACCAAAAAAGAGTTGCCTTGGTCATAGTATCTCTTCATAGAAATAGAACAATGACTAAGATGCCCTTATTTTAGAAACCTACTTTTTTTAGGAGTAGGTTTCTAGGATGATACTTTTTTGCTCTCAACACTTAAGAGTGTTGCTGACCATGTTTTCACTTGCATTTTTTCCCAACAAGAAATCTGCTATCTTTGTTATCTTAGCTTTGTTCCTTTGTATATAATGTATTTATCCATGATTAACTTTACTATTGCTTTTATATAACCTATGGCATCTGAAAGTGGCAGTGAATTGGTTCAAGGTACCTTGTATGCTAAGATCGATGAATCTTTTAGCCTATAAAGCAGTGTGGCATTTGTACAGACACACACACATAGCCTTCTGCACATTTTATAGTCTCTTAGATGGCTTACAGTGCCTCAGCCACTTTAAGTGCTATGGAAATGGTTCTTCTGCATTGTTTGGGGAACAATCATATACAGAAAGCTCTGGATATGCTAATCACAGATAGGAAGCCCACAGGTATTGAAGGAAGGCCTACTGGAGCCCCTATCCAGGTTGTGTGTTATACACATCCAGTAACATTTTCATTTCTTGAGGTCAGTTTTTATTTCTGTGTCTCTACTCAACTTTTTAAACATACAGATCTCCAGTTCTGATCAGTTTTAGTATGTTCTAATGGCTTCGTTAGCGCTGGCTCCCTCCTGAAAGCATTCTTGCCTTCAGAGTGTGCTGAAGTGTGTGCATCTATATCAAGGTAGTTGCTTACAGCCTGTCAGTTTTGCCCTTGTTGGGTGCTTGACAAGTCTACACCCAAATATATTATACCATTTGTGGGGAACACAGTCCTGGGATACTGGTTGACCCTTCGGCTCTTCCATTCATGATTTTTAAAACAGGGTCAGAGCAGCATTCAATGTGGGGCCAATAAATCTTGGCGGCAAGACTTCCCTGAGACTCTTCTCAATGTCCCACATATTCTGGGGTTCCGGTGCAGCTCACAGCCTGCTCCCTCAGATCCTCCTAGATGAATAGCTTTTCTCCACACAGACTGGCACTCTGCCAAACCTCTTCCTCTGCAGCTTTCGCCACATAGGTCCACTGCTGTGGACTTAGCTGCCGGTCTCCGTGAATGCTCAGCCCTGTCTTCTCGATGCCTCCACTCTGCAGGCCTCTGTTCCAGGCTCCTCTCCCAGCACCACAGCCTGGAAACTTCTCAAGCTAAGGCAGTCATAAGTTTCACCCCTTTCATTTCCTATCTTGCATGGGTCACTGTCCTTTGTGGTCGGATGTCCAGTGTTCTGAAACTGTTACTATTTCATGTGGATTTAGGGCTTATCTCAATAGGTGAATAAAGCCACTCAGTTACTCCATCTGGCCTGGAAGTCGAAGTGAGACCCTGTCGTTTACTCCCACAATGACCTTCACTCCTCCTGGAGAAGGCTACCCGACTCTGTTCTTTTTTTCTAAGTTCATAGGATGGGAAAGCGGAGACTGGTGACAGGGCCTGGCAATACCAAGCCAACGCAAGTTCAAGTCCTGGGATCCAGGTGAAGGGGGAGGGCGAGAACTGATTTCGTCCCCAGAGCAGCATGTGCACGCTGTGTGTGCACCAGCCATCACTCCTGACCAGCACGTGCACGCTGTGTGTGCACCAGCCAT
>NW_022196900.1:101643846-101673051 GCF_008632895.1 Mastomys coucha
GCTGTGTGTGCACCAGCCATCACTCCTGACCAGCACGTGCACGCTGTGTGTGCACCAGCCATCACTCCCATTAGCTAATTAAGCTATTCACATATCAGCCGTACAATTGGGAATTCATCTTGGTTCATACTGCCAGGCATAATGACCATGCATTTGTTGACAGTACTCAAGAGGCAGAGGCAGGCAGATTCTCTGTGAGTTCCTAGCCAGCCTGGTCCTATACAGTTATAAGTTATAGGCCAGCCAGAGCTACATAGTAAGACCCTGTCTCAAAAACGTAGAGAATCTGTGAGACGAATTGAGGTGGAAGCTCTTCACAGGATGATTAGATATTTCCTCCATGGACTGGAGAGATGGCTCAGTCATAAAGAGTACTTGCAGGTCTTGCAAAGGACCTGGGCATGGTTTCCAGCATCCAGACTGAGTGGTTCACGATTGTCTCTAACTCCAGATCTGTCTTCCCTTGGCACTGGCACTCATGTGCACACATACAAACACAGATACACACATAAACGAGCATTCAGACATCACTCTTATCCTGGTACCTGCACATCCTGTATGCTAAGCTCAAGCATGTGACTGGCTGCCAGTTGAGTATAATGGATGTTGATTCCTGTCAAGCTTGCAAAGACCAGTTCTTCTGGGACTTTGTTAATTAAAGAGACACCAATTCCACCTTCTAACCGCACAAGCACCTGAAACGAAATCAAAACCCAATCAATTGTTTATAACAGGGCTCATAGAAGCCAGAGGCATACACAGACATAAAAGGCTTTCCAGTCTCTCTTCTCTTTACCTCTCAAGAGTATAGTTTTGACAGTTACCTTTCTGGCTCAAATGTCCCAATCTCCCGGGAAGCCAAGCCTTCCACTTTGGATGGCCTCCTCGGTCAGGTCACAATGCCACTGGGGTGTGAAGACACTTTACCCAGCACACACAGATGTTGCACAGTACAGGGAGAGTGATTATTCTAGAACCTCTTTCCTTGTTAGGGTTATTCTGTGCATTTTCACAGCATCTGACATGGCTCCACACAGGCATTTGATTAAATACTGTTCACCAAAATCAAGTAAGCATGCCCCCTCATGCTCATCTTATCTCGACCTCAAGCTTGTCATTCTCTTCCCAAAGCCCAAAGACAGAGGAAGAAAGACTTGAGTCAAATGAAGGAAAAAATGTCAATTTTCTTATTCTCTAAATACTATTAAAATCTGGATCACTCAGCCTCCGTTGTCACATCTGTTACTTGGTGAGACATCACTCGAATGTCATAAACACACGAGTGATTAACAGTAAACACAATGAGCACCGCACAGTCAAGAGCTCACACTCAACAAGCAAATTCTCAACCAATGGGTGACCAAGAAAGTTAATCTGCAGCATTTCAAAAACTTACTGTCTGGACTGGCAATACGGTGCAGTGGGTAAGGTGGACTGGCAATATGGTGCAGTGGGTAGAGGTGGAAGGAGGGAACTGACTGTTGCAAGTTCCCCTCTGATCTGACACACTCCGTGGTACCACAACCACACACATGAACACATGTATAAATAAACTGGTAAACTTACTTCCACCTCCTGATGTGTGTCTGGATTCCTCAGTTTCTGCAGTTCCTGCTCTGTAACGGGAAGTTCTTCCACTTCATATGATGAGCGCTCAGTTTTCCGCTGGCAGAAGTCTGTTATCTGAAGTCAAAACAGAACAAAAGGAGGGCTCACACTTCCATGTCAACTATTGGTCAAGAGTCACTACATGGCCAGGAAAACCACAGAAGCTAATGGCCTCCCAGGCTGCTAGAGCAAGATCTGCGCAATAATGAAGCAGGTGCAATTCCGAGTCTAACACTCTATTCAGCTAAATATTTTGGATGCCTCAGTGTAGGTAGGCCTCACAGAGCAAGGACAGGCCTCACAGAGCAAGGACAGGCTTTACAGAGCAAGGACAGGCCTTACAGAGCAAGGACAGGTCCCACAGAGCAAGGACAGGCCTTACAGAGCAAGGACAGGCCTTACAGAGCAAGGACAAGTCCCACAGAGCAAGGACAGGCCTTACAGAGCAAGGACAGGCCTCACAGAGCAAGGACAGGCCTTACAGAGTACAGGTAGGCCTCAAAGACAGGCTTGAGAGAACACAGGCAGAGCATAGGCAGGCCTCTGCAGTTCAGTTCCTTTTGCCTCTATAAAGCGGTATTACTCATGTTGTATCAGAATACTGACATACTCCACTGTCTTATTTCCCTCAGCTCTTACTCTGTGACTGATGCCTGCATCTACAACACACATCTCACCTTGAGCTCCAGATCAGAAGTCACAATGGCTTTTGGACATCATCACAGAGAACCGTGTTAATTTAGCCTAGCATTTGCCAACTTAATTTCCCTCAAATCTGTTCTGCAATTTTGCTTAGTGATGTGGACCTTTATCCCCCTTGCTACCTAGAACAGATTCCGAGAGGCCACTTTGCCTCAGGCCCCCACCCACACTCAGTCACTGAGTACTCAGTCAGCTTCCTTTGGATTAGCTTCTCTTCCCCTAACCTGGCAGTTTGCTTTAAGCCACCATTTCTGATCTTCATGCCAGAGCCTCTTAGCTGGGCTTTCTCTGCCTCCAATCTTCTTAACACTGTAGCCAATGAATTATCTCAGATCAATCTTTTCTCACGACAACCCCTGACTCTTCCCTGCCTTGGACAAAACATTCTACGGTTAGTGTGAATCGCAGGTCCCGAACCTGTCTCTAGACTTACTTCTTATCATATGCCAATACCAGTTTCTTTACTACTCAGCTTCCCAAATACTATATAACTGTGATGGCTAGTGCTGGCTGTCAACTTGACTGTATCTGGAGTTAACTAAAACCCAAGCATTTGGGCATACCTGTGGAGGTTTTCTTAGTCAATCTTTTGAGCTGCAAAGACTCATCCTAAGTCTGGGCCATGTCTGATGGCAGTCTATATAAGAGAACATGGAATAAGGATGGTTTTACTTTTTGCCTGTGTCTCCTCTCTTCTGCTGCTGAAGCATTCATTCCTTTACTGATATTAGAATCTACTTCTTCAGGATCCCAATGCATACTGAAGAACAGCTGAGGCATCCAGTCTTGTGGCTTAACAACTACAGACTCTTGGCCCTTTGGGCAGGATAGCCATCAATGGACTAGCAGGGCCACAGTCTATAAGCCAGTCCAATAAATCTGCTTTTAATATCCACACATAATTTTAGACATTTAGAATAATTTTAGACGTTTTGTTCCTCTAGAGAACCCTAATACAATCCTTCCTATACTTCTCTCTCAGCAGCTGTCTATGCCCTAAGGTAAACTATGAGGATGGAATTCAGACTGTCGGCTCACTGGCACGTGCTTGGTAACTGAAATGCTGCTGAGAAATGCTCTGTGGGAGCATGCCCAACATGGTGAAACCCTCTGCCTTGCCTTCTCTACCAGGTTCACTTTCTGTTAACTTACTGCTCAGTGAGTATTATGTCTTGTCAGCAGGCATTCCCTCAGCCTCAAAGCCCAGGCCCTTCGCTCCCCTCGTGACACACCATTGCACTTGTCTGAATAGAAAAGCTCCTTTCGTGAGTAGTCAGTCATCAATTGTTTTAAAAATGAGTAAAATAGTTAACAACACTGAGAATACCAGGATGCATTTTTCTTATCTTTTTAAATTCTTTGTTTTTTTTTTGTTTGTTTGTTTGTTTTGTTTTGTTTTTTTGAGACAGGGTTTTTCTGTGTAGCCCTGACTGTCCTAGAACTCACTCTGTAGACCAGGCTGGCCTTGAACTCAGAAATCCACCTGCCTCTGCCTCCCAAGTGCTGGGATTAAAGGTGTGCGCCACCACTGCCCGGCATCTTTTTAAATTCTTATATGTTGAAGATAAAGTTCTTCTCATGTAACCAGGCTGGCCTTGAATTTGAACAAGTGATCCTCATGCCTCAGCCTCTTAAAAGCAGAGTATGAGCAACCACCTCCACGCCTGGTTAAACCCTAAGCATTTTCAGACTTTGCTTAACTTTATATTTGCACTCACTTCTACTCTAGATCCCATACAACTTTGTAATGGAGACCAAGCCCATCCAGGATGTGAATACAGTAAAATAAATACTTGTTAAACAGCTGATCATGCGGGTGGGAAGGAGAGGACATGAGCTGTGTGGGTGCTTCCACATCTTACCTGGAGTGCTCTCGTTGGTCCATCTGGGATGACTCTTATGGACAACATTCCAGAACCAGGCCTCATTTTTTGGTTAGCAAACTGTTGTTCTGGTGGAACTGGCCCCAACAGCTCCACAGATGAGTCAGGACCAAGAACAACTTCCGCTCCGTCAAACAATCCAGAAAGTCCTCCTTTGGCCTAAAAGATGTCAAAATAAAAATGTACAAGAAAAGGCCAAAGCACAGACTTGGACAATTCAGCATACTGCCTAGGTAACAAATGAACTGAAATTCTCCTTTGAGGAGCTACGATTTGTTAGTCTTGAAAATTTAAATAAATAAATAAATAAATAAATAAATAAATAGGACTGTATATAATGGCGAGCTAAGTTTACTGCATTAGCTGAGAAAGTTACATGTACACATAATAAGAGGTAACCCTACAGAGACAGTGGATTGGTTTTACTCCACCTTCTAGTAAGCCTCAATCACTAAAGATAAGTTTATATAAAGCAGCCAAAGCCAGCTTTGTTTCCTTGAGTACTATCATTGAGGTTTGCCTAAAAACCTTAACTGTTATAAAACTGATCATTTATCACTCAACTTTCCAATTAAAAAGCCAGTTCTAAAATAAAAACTTCCCCTATGCTGAAGGCAAAACAACCAAATAGGCCAATCCATGCCACTTTTCAACTGTAATACAAATGGGAATACAGTTTGGCAAGCTTCTGGGAGAGTCCTAGTCCTGCTATGTTCCTCACATGAAGGGCAGGTCCACAGGGCAAGGCCCATGCGGACATGCCAAAGGCTAGAGACAACAAGCATATTTCAATACCTTTTCTTGGCTTTGGTTTTAGAACACGGCCTTGTTCTTTTGCATGGGCAACTTCAAACTCATCGCCTCCCGTAGGGATTGTCTGTATGTACCACCATGCCCACCCACTTTGTTCATTTTAAGTACTGAGATATACAGGGCAGGTTTTAATACAATGAAAGCCTTTCATAAGGGTAAGTTTAGAAAGTACATACATAACTTGGAAAGGGCAGGTCAGAAAATGTTTGCAAGTCTTCTATTGCTGTACTTAGCATAGGAATGAAACAAGCCCAGTTCCCTAACCAGAACGCATTCACAGCAAAGAAATGGTGGGCAGATCCAGGAAACAGCAAACATTGAAAGGAGATTTGGGTGGGAGGAAAATGCTCCACGAAAATTGGAATTACATGGACTTAAAAAAAAAAAAACAAAAAAACTAGAAGTAAGTCAGGGTCAGACCCGGAACCCACCAATTATAACAAGCCTTCTTCTGCCTCTAGAAGTCTGAATTGTGTTGCTAATTGAAAATCCCAAATCCACTCCAGATGTGTGCTTCACATAAGTAAGCAGCTGGCCTTTGATGAGCAATGCTCAGGGCCACAGAGGTAAAGAAAATAAATCTCACCAAACACAAGAGGCTTCTTATGGCTGGACACAGCACCATGTGAGAGAACAGCCTGACTCCGCCGAGGAGAGAAATACTGACTATGCCAAGGGCCTGCTGCTGGACTGCCGTGTTCTGTGTGAGTCCCACAAAGGGCAGATCTGCACACACAGTCACTGTGCTGCTTTAACCCTACAAGCGACCCTTCTACCTGCTCACCTCAGATGCAAAGAAAGAAAAGGCAGAAATCTAAATGCCTGACAATTAATTTTCCAAGTATATATTTGCTTATAAAGTATATGAAAATTTATTCTGCCACAGATTGGCTGAGTTCGGGGCAAAGAAAACTGTCTAGTAGTCTTCCCCATCACATTTTCTACAACAAAATGCTAATTTTAATACCACTAAGAATGTAGCAATAAGCAAAATTAGAAGCATCAAATTGGTTATGTAATACAAAATAGTCAGCCTTGAAAACATAGACATAAAAGTACACACACATACATGCGCACACGCACACACACACACACACACACACGTATTTAACAATTAAAAAAAGTCATGAATTCAAAAGAAAGCAAAGAGAGGATATGGAAAGGTTTGAAGGGATTTAAGGGGAAAGTGATACAATATAATCTCAAAAAAATTAGAAAGAAATGAAAGAATACTGGAAAAGTAATTATTGAAGGAGGAGGAGGAAGAAGAAAAGACGATATCGTACAACTCATGCCCAACGCTTACACATTAGATGAGACTACTGTAGCTTCCAGGATCTAAAACTAAGCCACCCACCTCAGTGTTAGGCTTGTAGTGGATACTTTTCCCCCTTCTTTTAAAAAGTAAGGTAGGTAATTTATGTCATCAGGGAAAAAATTTTTCAGAGAAACCAAGAACAAAAGTAAAAAAAGCTATCACATAGGACAGCTACTTCTAACATCCTTGGTCTGTCATCTTCAAGAACAACTTCTGTGGAGCGGAGAGATGGCTCAGTGATTAAAGAGCTTGCTGCTCTTGCAAAGGAACTAAGTTCCATTCCCAGCACCCACATCAAGTAGCATACAACCACCTGTAATGCCAGCTCCAGGACTGACATGCTCTTCCCAACTCTGCAGGCACCTGTACTACTATGTACACATACTCACACATATATGCACACACATACACATAATTAAAATAAAATAATCTTGAGTCATCGGTGCAGGAGCTGTGGGATTAGAAAGATTGTAAGAGCCAGAATACCACAAATCCTGCTGAGAAATATTTTCTCCTACAAATGGCTTTATAAAGACAACAGGAACAATGGCAATATCCACAAACATGCTAACATGGAAGGGGGAAGTTCTGTAAGTCCCACCCCAGAGGAAGAACTATAGGCAACTCCTGACTGCAGGAGAAAGAGAGTTGGTCTCTCCCAATGACGAGTCACCTAAATCAGTTATTCAACGCAGAGTGCTCAGGCCTGATAAAGAGGCTAGCAATGTGAAGGCTGTGGGAGCATGGGAGGGAGTGGAGAAAGGGTAGTGGGAGGCACTGGAAAGGGGAAAGAGAAGGCGTTAAGTGATGTAATTCTATTTCAATTATAAACATTTTAAAATAAAATTAAGTCTTAAAAAAAGGAAATAACATTTCCCATGTAGGAACACACAGATTCACAGCAAAGGTTTCTTGACTGCCTTTAACAAAAGTGAAGTAAGTAGAGAGCCCTGTGCTGTGATTAATTTTTCCCATTGAATAATTCATCATGTAAAACATAGGTGAGGTTTTGTTTTGACCTTGAGAGTTAGGATGTCAAAAGCAACTGACCTGAACAACCAGCCCATGCAAGCCACAGGTCAATTTTCCTTCATGGAAGCTCCAGGTCTGTGTTGTGCTGCGCCTACGATCTGGCTTTCTCAGCATCAGTGGCTCATATCTGAACAGAGACATACAATGAGGTCTATTTCTAGATAGAAGCCTTAGGAGAATCTGAGGCTCTGCCCCTCTGCTTACCAGCACCCTGGCCCTGCAATCTAATGGGCATCATAGTTCAGCCTTTTTGATCTTCCACAAGGAAAATCAAAAGAACAGAATGGAGACCAAAACCAAGGTGCTCGTGTCTCGCAGAGCAAGCTATCTTGCAGGCACGAAGAGGCTATGCACTGAACAGTCGAAATTGTCAACTGTCTTTAGGTTTTAAACACTTCTAAACACTTTGCTTAATGTGTGTTAAAGTACACATTTTTGGAAATAAATGGAGTAACAATTAAAAATACAAACACAATGATTTTATGGAGAAACTAATATATAAGTAACTTATTTAAGCTAAAGTAATTCATGTAAACTGACCCAAGTTACTCATAAAACACAGGGATGAGTAGTGCTGCTAAATAGTCTTTCTTCTTGAAAGATTTAACACAATATAAGAAAAACTTAAAATACAAACAGTTCAATTTTAGAGAACAAGAGTAGACTGAAATTTTCTTAAATAAATGTTTATTTTCTATAAAATATCTTACTATTTGATCTTTTTAACACTTGTATGGGTACTGTCACAACTTTAAAATTAAATAGTACCTAAGAATTTGATAGGTATCAGTCATTAAGGGAAAAAAATCAAAACATACAAATTCTCACGACAGTTTAGAGAATTTATTTGAACGTAATGAACTTGACTCAACAGTTACCCAGCAGCTTACCTGTTGTCTGTCACGGCAGCCAGGCCAGCGATGTCTAGAATAGCAGACCCCTCTATGGAGCGTGTGGCTGCGGGCTTGTTGGGGTTGTGGGGCACTGCAGAGCCCTCATGGGCCAGCATTCCTGTCCCTGTCATCCTCCAGAGCTGAGAGCGCTTTCCTGGTTCCTAATGGGCAGATACACAAAGATGCAGCCACAGCTAGCCCTGTCCCTCACAGTGGGACAAGGAGCTTCTCCAGTTACCACTGGACTTAGATGTTCCCATTCCACAAAAATACTAAAATAACATTTCATTATTGTAAGTTTCTAGTTAGATCAAGTATGCCAAACTCGTTCATTTTTTAATTTTATTTTGCTATTAGTATACATATGTGTGTATAATGTATGTTGAGTGCCACCATGTGTGTCTAATGATGCACATGTGTGGAAGTCCAAGGACAATTCTCAGGAGTTGGTTCTCTCCTTTCACCATTAGAACTGGGGCTCAAACTCAGGTCATCAGGACTATGTGGTAAACCCTAGCCAGCTCACCGGGCCATACTAAACCCCTAAACCAAGCAACCAAAATTTGAAAGTGGTACAAACTTTTTAAGAAGTATTCTTTGAGACTGGAGAGATGGCTTCATGGTTAAGAGTATGTGTGCTCTTGCAGAGGGCCCATGAGGTTTACTTCCCAGCACCCACATCAGACAGCAAATCAAAACTGCTTATAACTCCAGCCTCCAGCTCCAGGTGGTGATCTGAGGACCTTACCTGTATTCCAAGGTAAGGTGCACTGATGAGTGCACAGCCCCCTCACCCCCCACTGAATAGATACACACATGTATAAAATAACTAAAATAAATGTTAAAGAAAATTTTATAACCTATAGACTTAATATTGATCCTTAAAAAAAAACAATCAGAAGCCAACGACTGGCCAGTCTCCTACCTAGCTATGTTGCCATGATTACCACTGTTGCATGTGATGATGACTTCAGGTGTCTTCAGTCCAGAAGAAAGTACAGTTATCCCAAGAACAGACACAATCCAGTCCCTGTATCTGGCATTCTTGTAACTTGCTAGAGCTGGGACAGCAGCACCCTCACGCCTTCCCATGTTTATGGTCTCAACAGTTACAAATTGACTACAATCAAGTATTAGCTTGGTTGAATTTAAAGTTTATTTTTTGTTGATTGTTTCTAATTTCAATGTATATTATTTACTAAAATGTTTAAATACTGCAATTATGCTTCCAGGTCTGTCAAAGGAGTTTATTTAACCCCTTATATACTTTAGGTAATGATACTTATTGAGACTCTGCTGCAGGTCAAGCCTTGGTCTGAAGAATTTAGATACAGTAATTCATTTAACCCTGGAAATAATCCAACAAGGTACATGTTGTCACTGACCTTATAGAAGAGGAAGTTATAGCTTGGGGAGAAGAAGTAACTTCCCCACACTGTCGGAACTGCTGTGCAGTCGAACAAATCTGACCCTTCCAATTCTAGAGTGTACTCAACTGTTCTTTCATGGTGCCTCCCTAATACAATCCACATAACCCCATCGTAGGGACATTTCTACCAAAGCTGCAACTCTCAGGGTCCCATACTCCTAGCATACAGGAGCTGCACCACAGCAGTGGACACCCCTGGTACCCACTAATTTATTCACATGATACACGTGTGCCAGAAAGTTAGTTTTTTTCATTCTATAATTTTTCTTATCAAGTACTAGGAATTGAACCTAGGGCTGGGCAGTGTAGCTACTAAGCTATATCCTACAGAGTAGAAACCAAAGGTTATAATGTGAACATCAGAGTAAAAATGGCCAGATCTGAGACCCAACCAGTCACAGTGAACTAGTTATAGCCTGAGTAATGTAGATGAGGCATCTAAGCTCTTGGAGCCTGCTTCCTGACCTGTCAAATGGGCAAACTAACCTACCTCTTCAAGTTCTTGTGTTAAGTGTAATAAGCACTAAGTGCTTAGTGTGAGCCTGGCATGGCTGTGTCTTCAGAACTGTGTGCTATTCTGTTACCCTCACATGTCTGACATAGCACTTCATATATATAGGACCTTAGATGCTTCCTTTAAAACCCCTAGGAACTTGGTATGAAAATGCAGCTCAGGAGGAATGAGAAAACCAGCTTCCAATTGAAGCTGTTCAGCACCTCTTCTGCTGCTAGAACTGCGGTCCATGCTGATGACATCAAAGTCAGCCTTGAGCTCCCAGGCAGCTCCCACAGCCTTGCCTGTGTTCACATATGCCCACAGTCCCAGCCAACAGAAGAAGTAGCTCAGATGCTGCAGGCTGAGGTAGGAGCTAGTCGCCCAGTGAGGACACCTGGCCTTCAGGGATTTACTGTCCTAAGCTGGAACCAACCAGAATTCTCTTAGAAAATGGAGACACATCATCTTTCTGAGTGCCCTTTTCCTCTTTGCTATCAATTTAGTCTCTAAACCTAAGGTGGGACTGAGGAAGGAAGGGAGAAGTCCATTGGGCTGAGTGGATTTCGAGTGGCCCATGACTATTGGAAATCTATCCAGATTTGCATAACCTCAAAGTACAACTGATTATGAATAAGCTACCTTATGCCACATGTGGGGACACATTAGTGTAAACACAGCCCTCCATCAGGGCCCATTGTAGAACTTAAACTATGCAGACTCCTCTGATCTATGCATTCCGAATGACAATTCAGTGATCTTCCTCCCCTGAGAGTGGATGCTGCATCTCTGCCGACCCTAACTCATGTCATCTTTCAGTTTCAACTATTCACTATCACTCTTCCTGTCATTTATGAGATCTCTGACCAATTTTTACTGCCAGCCCTGAGCTCTTACCTTCTTTTTCAGGATGACTCTCTGAGTCTTTGGAGACACATCCAAGACAAGTTCTGCACAGGTTATTGCCTTGTGGGAAGCCACAGGTCTTCCTTTTCCCTCCTGCAAACTAAGAGGAAATAAATGAGTGCACACATGCACACACAGAACAAAGCATAAATCTCTATTAAAGAGCAAAAAAGTTAGCCAGGCAGTGATGGCACACACACCTTTAATCCTGGCACTTGGGAGGCAGAGGCAGGGGGATTTCTGAGTTTGAGGCCAGCCTGGTCTACAAAGTGAGTTCCAGGATAGCCAGGGCAATACAGAGAAACCCTGTCTCAAAAAACAAAAACAAAACAAACAAACAAAAAAAGAACAAAAAAGTTGAGCCTGTGCTGTAATCTCAGCACTCAGGAAACTGAAGTAAAAGAGAACCCAGGCTATACAGAAAGACTCTGTCTCAAAACAAACAAAAATTCGCAAAATACAGAAAAAAAGCTAGACAGGACACAGGCTTAGAGCTGCCCCTACCCTTGCACAATTCAAGGTTTATTTGTAAGAACACAAAACTCAGCCGGGCGATGGTGGCGCACGCCTTTAATCCCAGCACTTGGGAGGCAGAGGCAGGCGGATTTCTGAGTTCGAGGCCAGCCTGGTCTACAGAGTGAGTTCCAGGACAGCCAGGGCTATACAGAGAAACCCTGTCTCGAAAAACCAAAAAAAAAAAAAAAAGAACACAAAACTCAAGCATTTTCCCTCTCCTCATAATTTCTCTGGCACAAAATTAAGACATGAAACAATGAGCATTAATCTTTAAGGGGGACATGGCAAAACCAAGGCAGATATCCCAATAAAGCATTAGGATGACAAGAATACAATGGGCCAATAGACACCGTGCTTAAAACTACCAAGCTTTATGGAATGTTGCAGTCTTGTTCAGCTTGGGGCATTTTTTAATATTTTTCCTCATCATCATCTTATCATCATCATTTGTGTAGGGTATTGGGGACTGTATATATGTGGCTAGGTAAACTCACCTGTATGTGTACATTGCACAGTAAGGCCAGAGGTCCACACTGGATGTCTGCCTCAATTACTCTATATCTTATTATTTGAGACAGGGTCTTGTTGGACCTGGGACTGTTTCAGTTAAACTGGTTGGCCAGCAAGGCTCAGGACCTGCCCATGTCTGCCTGCTGTGCTGGTGTTACAAGCACTTGCCACTGCCCTTGGCTTTCCAATCCCAAGAACTTCAGCCTATGGATAAAGCCCTGGACTGTGAGCACAATGCTTAATTTAGATCACCTGCCTGTCTGCATCAGTCTTTACTATTACAAAAAGTACTGCTGAGTTTAGTTAAAAATTCATCTCTGGTCATCAAAAGCATAACAAAATTCAACAAATTAGATTTCATTGAAATGGAAAAACTTTGTTCTTTAAATGATACCATCAAAAAATAAAAAAGACAATCCATAGCATTAGAGAGCAAAACCTGCAAAAAGCTGTACAAACAGTGGGCTGCCTACCAATTAGATGGACAGATGGCAAGGGCATAGGCCTGGCATTTCTCAGGCCCACACAGACCACACATTTCAAAAAGGCAGAGTCACAAAGCACGATGTGGCTGAACCCAAAACATTACACTCAATAAAAGGTGCCAGACAAGAGGTCAGGGAGGTGACCCTAACTGCAAGGACTATACCCAGCTAGCAAAGCCCACAGGGGCAGGAAGTGAAGTGGGTCAGTGGTTGCTGAGGTCTGGGAGTAAGGAGATGAGGAGCAAGTGCCAGTGGAGGTTCTTTCAGGGACAACAAAAATGTTTTGATGAAATTGGCAAAGTGATAAATATAGTAAATGCCACTAACTGTTCAGTTTGAAATGGTTTTCTGTTATGGAAATCTGACTCTCAATGAAAATAAAAATAAAAGTCCCTATTTTTTCTTCTCCGTTATTAATTCTTCCAAGAATGCACACCAACATTGTGAAGTATACACTAAAAACTGGTTCCAACTCCTAGCACCCCAATGGGGTCCAGGAACTGTCCCACTGTACCAGGGTTCCCAAGAGCTCCTCTCTCCAGCCTCTAAGTTCAAAGTCTCCATCAGGGAACTCAGTGGCTGCTGGAACTTAGAGAAAACAAGAAGCACATGAGACTTGCAACTAGACAGAACTGGTTTCGCAGGCACTAACCTTTAAGCAGGTCACACTGGTCAGTGCCATAGGAACTACCCAGGAAAACAAACAATACCAGCCCAAGGTCACGATAAACACTGCAGGAATTTGACACCCAGGAAAAGACTGGTCAGTGTTGCTTAATGCTAGGCTCCATGCTTGGGGTGGAGGTGGGGGTGGAGGAGTGGAAGATGGCAAGAGGAAAGGTGGGGGGGAGATCCTCAAAGAAGAGTTGAGACGCTGGAGAGATCAAGCTACCAATGAGGATGCGGACAAGTCTCTCAAGATAGACCCCGAGCCTGAGATTTGTAAAGAAAGAAGGGATCAGCTGTCACTTGTCTCTTTGGAAAGTGCGTGGAATTTAAAACCAGTGAACAGTTAGAACATTCTGCTTTGCATACACAGGCATTAAGTCCAGAATTACCCGGAGAACGTGTAGGTGGCAGCAATGTAGATGAAATTTTCATAGTACAACTGCTGGTTATTCTGGAAGTCGTTCATATTGCAGTTGATCTCCGATGAGCCTGCCCCCTTAACGGTCAGGGTGATGAAGGGTGGGAGGGTGGGCTCATCCCAGGCATAATCCAGTGACTTCATGGGCTTCACTTCAGTCCGAAGCCTGGGTTCAGCTACCCCATGCTGAGTGAAGACAACAGGAACCTAGAGGGCAGAGGGCTTCATTCAGGGCAGTGTCCACTGTGGCACTCACACACTCAGACACAGACTATAACAAGAAACAGAACCTTATGATTTCCATTTAACATTTAGGACTACAGAAATTCTCACTGTAATTGAGCAACAGCAGTATATTCAACGGTTACTGGGCAATATTATTTTTTCCTCTGCCTATATAGCATGTCTACAGAAAACACTGTGCCAACCAAATTCTTTTGGGAGCAGAAGGTTTACTTTAATCTGGATGAGGGAGGCCAGCCATTAAAATAATTAGCAGAAGTGGCTAGAGAGGTGGCTTAGTGGTTAAAAGTACTTGTTCTTGTGGAATACTTGGGTTCGATTCCCAGTACTCACATGGTGACTACAACCATCTATAACTCTAGTTCCAGGGGATCTAACACCCTCTTTTGATCTATGAAGACACCAGGCACATGTGATGCACACACATAAACATGCAGACAAAATGCTCAGACACATAAAATAAATAGGCAAATCCAAAAATAATACCAACAGCACCTGAAACCATCCCTTAAGAGTGGGGATTTCAGGGCCACAGAAGTGTTGCATGCACTGTGCCAATGTCTTCTACCCTGTACCACATGAGCAGCCCACCCTCAGAAGCATTGGTACCTTGGAAAAGTTGTCAATTCTGAAAGGAGGTGGTAACTGCTCTGTGTCACTGAAGGAGATCCTGTAAGTCGCTCCTCGGAGAGTGATCTCCACTCGGAGGAAGAAGCATTTCCCCAGGGTGTCCCTGCAGAACAAGGACCAAAGGCCGGGTTAAAAGGAGACAGGTCCAGGAAATCTGATGTTTTCTGAGCTCCGAGGGTACCAGGTACACATGTGATGCACAAACACGCATGCACACTAACACTCATGCACGTAACATAAAAATAAATCTTAAAAAAAAAAAGAAAAGGAGGAGATAGGCTGCAGCCCCTTCATTCCTTAGTCACAACACTGTGGGGCTCAGCAGGAGGAGGAGGCTCCGCGGGTAGGAGCCCCCACACAGCTCTTGCAAAGCCCACATGGACAGGCTCAACACTGTAACTCCAGGCTCAGGTGATCTAACTGGCCCTCCTCAGATACCAGCTTCACACCATACATACACACACACACATAGACAAGCATACATACATATAATTAAGAATAAAGCTTTTAAAACTCAGAAAGTAGAAACTGAGAACAAAGCACAAAATGGTGATTTCCTGATCGTGTTTTCAGATAATATTCTTCTATGAAGACCCATGAAGGGGTTATGGTGTAGTTCAGGCAGTCAAAGCCATTCTCTGGGACATAGTGAGTTCAAGCCTCACCAGAGCCATACAAGACCCTGAGGGAAGAGGTACAATGTTGTACTGTATATATATATGTGCACTCCATTAAGATATATTACTAGAGTTTAAAAAGAACTTGTTTTTGCAGGAGAATATCAATTAACAAATGAAGAAATTAGAAAATCATTTCCAATCCCTTACATAATAAATAGTTCCAGTTGTATAAAAATTTTGGAGAAACAGAATACTGTGCTTAAATAATCCTTCAATTGGGTTAGTCTTCTTTACGAAGATGGAAAGGTGACTCTGCAGCACGGGGAGCGGGTGGGCACAATGGTGGGCACCATGACAGCCAAGTGATCAAAGTACACAAGTAACCAGATCAATGTGCCACAGGCCTTCTGATGTGAAAAGGAGACACGCGCATCACATAAGCTGAAACTATTCAGGCCAAGGACTGACCTAATCTACAAACGGGGTACCAGCATTCAAATACAAAAATGAACATGCACTACATGACAGCGCCATGGGAGCAACTGACAAACATCACTGGCTGACAGACAAAAGGGACAGGTGGGCCAACTCCCACCACAAGAGGTACTTTCTGCAGCTACATTAGATAAGTGACTGCTGACCGGATCAGAAAGATTGGGCTGCAGTGAAGGAAAGCTCGCCCATTCATTCAGTCTGAACAGATTATTTATTAGAAACTATTGTGTAGGCACTAAATTCCTTGCATGTGTACTAATGTTATCATAGTCATAGTATTATTATTTTTTTAAAAACATGAAGATATTTCCCTAGAAGTATATCATAACCATCATTTGTGGTAGGTGCTAGATTAATACAGCTCACATATCATGATGACCTCAACTTATTTTCCTACAGTTCAGCAAGGTGTGCTTGCACATGCAAGCCTCCGAGCGGGGGTGGGGAGAGGAAGGGAGGAAGGGACAGAAGTAGGACTTAGCAAACAGCTGACATCAGTGGAAGTGTGAGATGGAAGAGCCTCCCTGTGCTGCTCCTGAGACTTCCCATTCAAATTGTTTCCAGATGAAACACTAGGGAAAGGAAAAGAAATGGATGGCACTGGTCACCTGGTAGCTTAGAATACACACTGAAGCCATTTTTAAAGGATTACCACAAGGCACACACCTTCCTTTCCACCCCACCCTCACCTCTTTAAAGTAATCATGTTTAATCCCAGTCCAACAAATGGCTCCCAAAAGCATATTTTTAGCAGAAATAGATAAAGATCATAAAATTTCTATAGATCTCAGGAATTCTGAACAAAGAGCCACCAAAACTAAGCTGAAGGTCTCTTGTTGCTCATTTCAAAAGGTACTATGAAGCTACAGCAATCAACACTAATGCTAGCACATAGACAGGCCAGTGAATGAACGGTAAGCCTAGAAACAGAGCCCTTGTAAGGACTACCAAATGCCTTCCAACATCCTGGAGAAGCTGAACATCCACACTGGAGACAAGTGGACCCTCCTCACAAGAACACCACACACATGCGTCAAGTGGACCCTCCTCACAAGTACATCACACATGAGTCAAGACCATAAACCATACCACACTGGAGACAAGTGGACCCTCCTCACAAGTATCACACATGAGTCAAGACCATAAACCATAAAGCAAACAAAGGAAACAGCTTCATGGCACAGGATCTGACAACTGTTCTCAACTGTTCTCAAAAAGCAACCAAAGTACCGATAAACTGATTCAACAACAACATTCTCCCAGAAGACAAGCAGTAGCATGAACGGGCAGACTAAGAGACTGGAAATCGTATGCCTGGTCAGGGCAAACATCCAAAAAAGCAACAACACTCAGATCCAGTGAAGGCGGACAAATGGCCAGCAAGCCACGAAATGACCACTGGAAAAATCAGTGCCATTGTGAGAGTCGAGGCTTGGTAGCACAGCATCTGTTGGCATTTCTGAGAACCTGGAGCTTAATACACAGTAGCTCAGAGACAATGACCCACAGGGAGATCCTCACTTGCTGCTATTAGGAGTAGCCACGATGGATATCCCGACAGGAAATGGTAAGTGTTGGTAACGCTGGCTGAGGAGAATCTGGAGCCCTCAGCCACAGTTCACAGTAAACTAAAATGCTGTAACTATAACAAAGCACAGCATGGCATGTCCTTGAAAGATTAAAATTGATAAAGCCAGTGGCCGACACCTGCAATCCTGGCCACTCAGAGGGCTGAGGTAGGAACACTGTGGAGCTCCCATTTCAAGACTATCTTGGACAACACAGTAAAACCTTGTACTAAAGAAAAAAAATTAAAATTACAGCTGGGCATGGTAGCACATACCTTTATTCCCAGAACTCAGAGGACAGAAAGCCAAGCAGATCTTTATGAATTCAAGGCCAGCCTGGTCTATATAGCAAATTGCAGGCCAGCCATGGCTATACAGAGTGAGACCCTGTCTCAAAAAACAAACAAACAAATAAATTGAAAAGCCCATATGATCCGATGATTATATTCTGTGTCTAGACACAAAAGAACTGAAACCAGGGTCTGGAATGTCCATGTGCACATCTGTACTCAAGTAGGAACCAAAAAGTGGAACCATTAGCAGATGGATAAACAAAATGTGGAACAGATATATGATGGGATGCTATTCAGCCTTAAAAAGGAAGAAAGTACTGACCCATGCCACATAGATGAACCTTAAAGGATATGATCCTAAGTAAAAGAAAATAGTCAACAAAAAAGGCATGCTGCACATTTCCAGTAATATATGTTCTTGAGTAGTCAAATTTCTAGATATACCATGTAGAATAGGGGCTGCCAAGGGCTGGGGTGAAGGGAACGGGGAGTTATTTAATTGGTGTAGAGTCTGAGTTTTCCAGGAGATGAAGTAGTGGTTCTCAACCTATGGGTCATGACTCCTTTGGGAATCAACCAAATCTTTCACAGGGGTCTGCTAAGACCATCAGAAAACACAGATATTTATATTATGATTCATAACAGTAGCAAGATTACTGTAATGAAGTATCAATAAAATAATTTTATAGTCTGGGGTCACCACAACATGAGGAACTGTATTAAAGAGTCACAGCATTAGGAAGGTTGAGAACCACTGCTCTAGAGGTTCCCTGTGTTGCAGAATATCTGATCACTCTGTGAGCTCCAAGATGATGTTATTTACTGAAAAGACTTCTTTCTAGTTGTGGTGTGGCTCAACCCTTAGTACCTTTAATTCTTATAGCTGGAATACAGACACTCCCTTAGTACACACCTTTAAGGTAAAGTTAGTTTGTAGAAGGAAGCACCTGTGTTTCAAAGTGATGTCTAATTGAGTGTCAGACAAAGTGATGAATCAAAAAAAGATTTGACAGAGTAGAATCTGCCCAACTCTCACAAGAAGAGAGAGAAAAGAGAAGCTACTTGAGGGGCAGTGCAGAGATAGGAGATGGTTTTACCCAGAGTTGTACAGAGACAGGTTGAAGAGAGAATAAGCTAGACACAGGTGAAGAAAGAATGAGTGAGAGAATGAGAAGGAGCCAGAAGATCAGAACAGATTGCTAGAGTTACTTTGAGGCCAAGCAGAGCAATTCAAAGGCTGAGAGAGATGCCAGATTGAATCAGTCCGTTTGAAGAGTAGATTGAGCCCAAACAGGTGCATTGAACCAGGCAGCCAGAGCTCAGAAAGAACAAGAACAGGTAAGCTTATTTAGCAGAAAGTCTCAGAGGCTGAAAACATTCTAGGCCTAGGTTAGCAACCAGAGGCAGTAACTGGGAGAGATATCAGCCCTAGGCCACGCCCCGCCTGAATCCCCAGCCTTGCTTTCTACAGCTGGACGACTCCACCTCTCATGCCTTAGTTACCTCAGCTGTACAGTGGAAGTGATTGGGCTAATGCTCTTATTCCAGAGAGGTGTTAGAAGAATTAAGTGTACAGTCACAGAGAGGGCTTAGTGTGTATGATGGGGTCAGTGAGTATCAGGCTATGGGCATAAATGGAACTCAGCACAGTGCTTTGGACTTGTTTCTTATATTTATTGTCATAGTGAATGAGTGAGTCTTCCCACTGACTTGTATTTTTAAAAACCTGTCATCAGATTTTACAAGGCAACTCAGTGTGATTTCAATTTATTTATGTGAAACTTAACGGTTTTGTGATTTTTTTTTTAGTTTGTACTAAGTAGGGAAGATCTATTTTTTAATGAATAAATAAATCAACTTATATTGAATATAAGTTGAATTAGTAAGTAGAGAAGACCTATTTTTATTGAGTAAATAAATCCTCGGAGACAACTACTACTACAGGAGAATAAAAGATGCTTGTGACATCTGTGTGCCTTAGTGTTTGCACTGGCTGGTCAAGGCTATGTAGCCCTGTGAGTGTGCACAGGCTGGCTAAGGAGATCTTTGTGCTTACAGATAAGTACTTGGGGAACTAGGAGTGCTGAACACCCATGGCTGTGCCCTCCAAGGGAGGGTTGCGCACAACCTATTCTCTGCCCAGAAGGCTGAGAGCTCTTCCCCCAGATCCTTATTATGAACTAGTCAATCTGCAGAAACGGTCTTTATGGAAGACGTCACATGTACCTTACAAAGAGTTTCGATGTAGTCATGTCTTAAGCATTACTGTGCACACAGACTGAGTTAATTATTACCTGGAAAATTTTAACCAAATTGTGCTGTACTTCAATATGCCTAAAATAAACTACTCAGAAGTAATTTGAATCAATACTAACTATTAAGCAGTGTTGAACAAAACTACCTTCTTGCCTGTCTTGAATCCTTACTCTGTTGGCCTTGGTGGTTGCAGAGACCCTCACAGGTGTGCAGCAATGTGAATGTGCACTGGCTGGTCCAGGGTATGGTCAATAAGGGTGATCACTGTGGCAGAGAAGTCCAAGGTCAGGCTGAACAACCCAGCAAAAACATTTCATTCTCAAGGTTAAAACAAAAACAAAAACAAAAACAAAAAACCAACAACAAAAACCCTGTTGTTATTTGATGGGGCTAGGAACATGCTCAGTGGCAAAATGCTAACCTAGCATGTATAATAAACTGTAGGTTCAATTGCAAAAAAATACACTGAATATGGTTGATTTTTCTAACAAGGACCTGAGGTCACTGGGGAAAGCAAAGAAAATGTGATGTTTAGGTTTGTCAACTTGACATAACGAAAAATCACCTGGAAAAAAAGTCTGATTGAAGGATTGTCACACACTGGGTTGGCCTGTGGCTACCTCTGTGGAGACTGTCTTAATTCAGTGAATCAATATGAGAAGACCTAACCCATTGTTGGTAGCACCATTCCGTAGGCCAAGGACCCCTGAACTATATGGCAGTGGGGAAACAAAGCTAAACACATGTAATAAGCAGGTGAGTGTGTACACATTCATCTGTCTCTCTGCTCATGGCTGTGATGTTCTCTCTCTCTCTCTGCTCATGGCTGTGATGTTCTCTCTCTCTCTCTGCTCATGGCTGTGATGTGGCAACCTGTTTGGAGTTCCAGCTTTAACTTCTCCACTATTCTGGACTGTAACCTGAAAGTATAAACTGAAATGAATTCCTTTCTTCCTCAAGCTGTCTTTTTTTTTTTTTTTTTTTTTTTTTTGGTCAAGGTGTTTTATCACAATAACAGAAATGAAAACAGAACAGAAGGCCAGATGATTTACCAGAACACCCCCAGAGAACATTCAAATGCACAGGAGTAAACAGAGAGTTGCCATCAGTGGTATCATTTAAACACAGACAGCAACTTGAAGTTACAGGCAGTCCCTTTGGATCTCACACATCCTGAAAACCACAAAACTGTATTCATCACTTAAAGCTGCCAGTGCCTCCTATAACTCATCCCACCAAAATGCTCACACTCCCCTGGAAGTTTATAAGTTCTAAGAACTCTATTTGAGCCATAATTTCACAAGGTGTGTGTATATGTGTGTGTTTGTGTGTGTGTGTGTGTGTGTGTGTATGTGTGTGTGTGTAAAATTAATGTGCCTCAAACAAAGCTATGTTTGTCTCTTTTAAGCCTCAGACTTACCTCATGTTGATATGGAAGGAATTATTCTTATTGACTTCAAAGCCTCCAGACCAAATACAATTAGGAACGTCCATCAACCTGACACACAACAGCTGATCGTAGTCATTGCGAGGCCAGTGGAAGACCACACTAGATCCAGGCAAGGTGGAAATGTAGCCATTGGGATTGGCTGTTCCCTAAAACACACAGATCATAGGTTTTAGTGAATCTACTCAATACTTGAACAAGTCACATACCTTTCTTACCAAGTGCCTACTCTGAGCCCTATCCTACACAGGAGCTGTTGGGTCATTCACAACACAAAACATATAGTCTTGATGAGAAGCAAGCCTCAACATTAAACTCCATGTTATTAAACAAGCTCTAGCCATTCATCAAAGCAAACTGCTTACCTGTCCCCGGGCAAATTCCCTTTGTGCGAATGCAAGCTTGTGAGATGATTTATTATCTAATAGGTAACGAGGGGCAAAGATGACCATACAAGTGTCAATATAGCGACCTCGGCCTTTCTTGACATCAATACCTACAAATGACAAGAACCATTTCATCGATTAATCATGACAGAACATTCTTGGTCTGACAAAAATGAATAGCTTTCATAATTCTTTAGTTCTTCTGAGCAAATAAGTATGACACCTGGAGAAGGTATGAAACCTTTCTAGAATGGAATGGAAATAGCAACTGCTCACAATGTATTATTGTTCCTTATTCTCATTTAGGCTTTAGAGAGTCTTAAGGAGGAGAGCTGGCAAGATGGCTAAGTGGTTACAGGTGCTTGCCACCAAGTCTGACAACTTCAGTTTGATCCCTGGAACTCAGAATACAGAAAGAGAACAGACTCCTACAGCTTGTCCCCTGACCTCCACACATGCACCACCAGCAAAAACATGTGTGTAGACAAAATAAACAGATGAGTGTTAGAAGTCTCAGGGGCAGTTCCATATCCTTTTAATTCCTAGTTTCTTTACCCTGAGTACCATTACAACAGCAGCCAAGGCACACAAGTGTTTGATCACACAAAGCTTAACTTTCTGCTTATGAACCAGAGCACTTAGACAGATCCATGTGCTACAATGATGCTTTCACTTGGGACACAAACTTCACCCTAGAAAACCTGCCTTTGTTAAAGGACAGAGTGGAAATCTCTGACTACTTAGTTAGATTCTGAACCAACCTGAACTCAGTCAAGCACTCTAGCTAGAATACCCTCTAGTAATTTTAGCCTACTGTCCAATAAACCAACTCATGGATAATACAAGGATTTATTTATTCAATAAAAAAAAGGTCTTCCCTCCTTACTAATTCAACTTATATTTGATGGTAGGATGTATTTATTCATTAAAAAATAGGTCTTCCCTATTTAGTACAAACTAAAAAAAAAATCACAAAACAAGTTTCACATAAAGAAATTGAAGTCGCACTAAGTTGCCTTGTAAAATCTGATGACAGGTTTTTAAAAATATAAGTCAGTGGGAAGACTCACTCATTCACTATGACAATAAATACAAGAAACAAGTCCAAAGCACTGTGCTGAGTTCCATTTATGCCCATAGCCTGATACTCACTGACCCCATCATACACACTAAGCCCTCTCTGTGGCTGTACACTTAATTCTTCTAATACCTCTCTGGAATAAGAGCATTAGCCCAATCACTTCCACTGTACAGCTGAGGTAACTAAGGCATGAGAGGTGGAGTCGTCCAGCTGTAGAAAGCAAGGCTGGGGATTCAGGCGGGGCGTGGCCTAGGGCTGACATCCCTCCCAGTTATAGGCACTGCAATCTACTGTCTCCTTAACGTGCCTTGAACAGGCCTGAGAAGTCTGCTGATTTCAAGAGTCTGAGCAGTCTCTTCAAAGTGTCTCTGGAACTCTTACCTAAGAAAAAAACCACATAGCTCTAGGGTGATGGCCACAACCTACTTTCTTCTGGGACAAAAAGAAAAGCTTTAGTTACCAGAAAGCAACAGCATTAGAGTCAGAAGATCTTAACTAATACAAATGCACTTCAAAAGCTGTGCTTAATTTGCAAGTACAAATAGCCAGCCAGAGCAGCACAGACTCTATTTTTGGAAAAAGGTGGCTTTGTGTTTCCCTTCCTAGTTTGCCCTGGCAGACGCCCTCCCCCCCAATAGAGATCAAAATACACACAAAATCCTTTGTTTTCAAGGTACATGTTCCCAGATTTTCTGTTTGGGATTGTGCTGTAAACATTTCCAAGAGATAGCTGGTTGTAACACAGTTCAGAGATTGCATTGACAACACATACACAAATGTAACAAACTTGACCAAGATCCATCTTGGCCCATTCTTCTATACCTTCACTTGGAAGAACGACAAACTCAGATAACAGATCTGTGAAGAACTCTCCTAGCACACATATTAAAAGATACTCAAAGGTTACACAAGCATTTATGGCTACTCCTGCGGACACGGTCACACATGCGTTCATGGCTACTCCTGCGGACACGGTCACACATGCATTCATGGCTACTCCCGCGGACACGGTCACACATGCGTTCATGGCTACTCCCGCGGACACGGTCACACATGCGTTCATGGCTACTCCCGCGGACACGGTCACACATGCGTTCATGGCTACTCCCGAGGACACGGTCACACATGCGTTCATGGCTACTCCCGCGGACACGGTCACACATGCGTTCATGGCTACTCCTGCGGACACGGTCACACATGCGTTCATGGCTACTCCTGCGGACACGGTCACACATGCGTTCATGGCTACTCCTGAGGACACGGTCACACATGTGTTCATGGCCACTCCTTCAGACACGGTCACACATGCGTTCATGGCTACTCCTGAGGACACGGTCACACATGCGTTCATGGCTACTCCTGCAGACATGGTCACACATGCAAGCACATTTACATGGGTACTCACTGCTCCACTTGCTTCTTGCCATAACACTGTGACTCTTAGCAGAAGCTGTGCTAAAAGAGTAACCTCCATTGCTTTCTCTTCCCAGATCTGTCCTGATTATAGCTTCCAGCCAATCTGGGTACCTTGCTTTGGAAAATAAATTAAGGGCAAGACAGCCAGCAGAAAGCCAAGCCCAGCGTGAGGCAGCCTTGCCAACTTAAGGAGTGGATCAGACAAATATGAGAAGAATACTCTCTTCAGTTCAAATAAAGCTCTTTATGTCCACAGCAAGGAGGCAGCTTGAATGGGAGCATGAATACAAACCCAAGTTAAGCAATGTGAAAAGGAAACTACACCTGGATAATTCCTCTCTCACAAACAAACTAAATAAACAAACAAACAAATGAATAAATAAAATTTTGGAAACCCTAAAGATTTTAATCTACCCTATTTTCTGTAGGATTCAGAACAAACTGGACCATCATACATCTTCATCCTAAAAACTATCTAGACCAACACCAACGCTGACAGTGTTCTAGAGACTCCTATGACCTCTTCTGGCCTCCTGAGGCACGACATATGCACATGGAACACATGCTATAAGGCATGCAAAACACCCATACAAATAAAATAAATCTTAAAAAAATAAAAAGTTGCCTAAAATGAAAAGCTGCTGCTTCTCTTAGTTACACAGCCATCTTTCTCAGGAACTAGCATGCAGGCACTGCAAGTAGCTTGTGCTACTGTACTGGATAGTGCACTCCCAGAACTACAGAAAGCTCTGCAGGACCAGGCAGTTCCGGTCTAGATAAATATGGCTGTGAAGTCCCTGGAAATGATTTATTACAAAGGCACACTGTTAACATATTAAACCTGGGGAATACTTAAATCCAACAGACCCTGGACCTTAACGAAATGTTCCATGTGTCCTCAGGTGGCTCTGAGGGATATGGGTACAGAATTCTCCTTGCCACAAACAGAAAGACATGCAAGTTGGGGGCCTTCTGATGATAACATCCCTGGGTACATTGTGTTTTATTTCCTGCCTCAAATTCACACACCAATGTCCTACTTCTGGACTTCTCTGCTTCTCTAACTGCCTGATGCATCTGGACCAACACTCAAACTCTCTACTTCAGTCCCACGTGAATCCTTCTGACCTGCTCAGAGTTTCTAAGTTTGAATTCATGTGTAGGAACACTTGGAGGATGGAAGCGTTTTAAGTGTTTTTATTATTCCCTTAAAAAACAAAAGGTGTTTCAGAGAACAGATCTATGTAGATATCAATCTAGCATTCAGAGAAGAAATATATGACCATAGTCAAATCAGAAAACCTGTACTTCTTGCCAGGCCAAGACGCATAGCTGGTTTACTCATGGAGAACTGGGGTCTTTGGCCAATGGTCCCAATCCTCCCTCAGCCCCAATCATAACTCACCAATGTTGTAGATGAGACCTGGACGATTTCCTTGCTGGATGACTTTCAAAGCTCGGACACCACTACCACCATCCAAGGAGAAGCCCTGACACCAGCCAGGCATGCCTTCTGGATGAATCCCTCTTCCAATTCTCATGGTACAGCTGTAATGGGAAGAAGAGCAAACATGGAGACCTCCACAACTGAACAAGGAAACCCTGAGGCTGCCACCAGATTAGGTCTCTCACACTGACTCACACCTTACTTCCTGTGAACACCAAGCGCTGCAAGACAACTCCAGAGGAAGCCATAGCACAGCAGTGTGTGGAATGACTGAAAACTGCAGCTAAGCACTTTGGGAGAAAATGCCAGTACTCCATAAGCCTCCATAAGCCAGCCATCTGCTATAATCTTGTTCCTTAAAATCCAAAGACTTGGGGGAAAACCCTGAGCAAACACTGTAAAGTGAGACAGCTGGGGATTGGGGGAGGGGGCGGGCCTTTCCAGGAACCAGTATGATCACAATGGTAGAGCACTGATTAAGTAGCTGGGGTCTCATCACAGAACTGGGAAACAACTCCAGAATGTGTGCTCCAGCTCTGGCACAAACAAATAATGTGGCCTTAGGCAGGTAACACCATCTCTGTGCCTCTGAGGAGAGAGACGCCTGGATGTGTCACTTGTCTGGCTGTGTCTCCTCCAATAGTCACAACTCTCTAACTACAAGCCTTCTCTTGACTTAGGCTGGCTGTGGTTTGAACATCTGCATCCATTGGAGTACACTGGGGATGACCTTCATGTAAGAATTCAGCAGTACCCTACAGATAATGTTTAGAGATATGGGACACCCCCATTATCTTTAGACTGGGGCTATAAACTCCTGAGGAAAACAGAATACCAAAACCAACAAAAGTAAATTAATGTCCCTATATACCTTAAAAAGACACCTCACTTAACAAGTGCTATCCCCACCCGAAGATTCCCGTGAATTTTGAGATGGTACCACAGCACATTTGGGATTTGCAAACTTCCCATAAATAGCCTCAGCTGGATTCATGGGCTGAAGACTTCACCAAGGATAGACTGTCTCCTCCCTAATGCCACTCCTCTCCAGGGAACAGAGCTTCTAGCAGAAAGGAGATGGCGGGAAGAGACAGGAATGACCAGTCCCTCTTCCATGGCACAGTTACAAATAAGAGTCCTACTTCAATAAAACCAGACTGCCTTTCACTGCAAACTCACAAATTGTCTTAGTCTTCATATCAAATAACATATGACTTAGATTTAAAAATAAAAATTCCTTTTAAGTTAGGACTCTACTGCTACCAAGGCAAGCCTGTGGACTGTAGGACAGTTCTACTTAAACAGGTAGCTCCTGGCCTTGCCGACCTCCCATGCCGGCTAGCTCACTGCCCCTCCCATACATAGCCACACTTACAGGTTTGGCTGTTCTTTGTCAGCATAGCAGAATAGGAGAGGGCTCAGGCTCCGTGCCAACTCATGCTCCTCAAACTGGCCCGCAGCATCTGTCTTTGCATTGTCCTGTCTGAAGATCAGTGGTAACCCTTTAGAAAGGAGGGAAAAGTTTATATCATTCCCACCCAGTCTACCCATGAAGCATGCTAATAGCTAAAGGGTGCAATCACCTTGGGGAAGCAGTAGAAAGGAATTTATCAGTGGGCCCAGCACACTCTTTGAAGAACACCTAATGAGCAGCTTGACAATGGTCATATATAGTAGGGAAGACTGAGTAGATCAGACAGCTGGAGTAATCTGTCTACAATGGCTTCAGTTAGTCAGCTGTGCAAAGGTATCCAAATTCCCATGTCAAAGGTCTACTTGAATGGTCTCAGAGTGTACCTGTCTTGTTGATTAGCCAATACGGTGCGGAAATGAAGATCTTTAAGGATCCCTCTGCACGACAAGCAATTCGGATGGTGAGGTTAAGCTGCCGCCGGTTGATGTCATAGAGTCGCATTCTGACCATGTAGTTCTGCGTCCCAGGTGGAATGAGCAACTCTTTACAAAGTGGAAAGTTTTCCAGTGACACCCCTAAAGGTATAAGACATTGGCTTTTCTGGACATGCACTTAAATTTGTCAAAAATAGCCTGTAACAGAAGAAAACTGGAGTCCTTCTAGAGAAAAACCTAAGGATCTACAAGGTAGAAGCCTCAAGGCCTGTTACATAAGAACAAATATGAAGTAACCTAGGGTCCACTAGTCAAGTTCAGAACTCTGTGTAGCATGATGAACATGTGTGGTATTCTTTGTATCATTTATTTTTTGAAACAGCTTTTCTCTCTGTGTGGCCCAGAATGTCCTGGAACTTGCTCTATAGACCAGGCTGGCCTTGAACTCAGACATCTGCCTGCCTCTCTCCTGAGTGCTGAGGTTCATATCTAGTGATGAAGATGTGATTTGACCCCTTAAGTAAACTTAAGTTCACTATTCTAATCCTAGAGTTGCTTGAAGGCCCCAATAACTTTATGCTCACTGATGTCAACTTGGCTATTCTCTACCTAGACCCTTACAAAGGAACATTACTCAATGTAATAAACATTGCAACCTTCATCGCTGCATCAATAAAACGGGCCAAATAAGTGATGTTGTAAGGATTACATGAGGGCACAGGTCAAGAGCCTGCCTTCTGTCTGAAGACCTGAGTGCAGATAAACATTTGCTTCTTCCCACTCTACATGGTGTGAAAAGATGGAACCATTCCCTATACTCACACACAAGAAAGAGCACTCTTGGGTTTTTTTTTTTTTTTTGGTTATTTTTTGAGACAGGGTTTCTCTGTATAACCCTGGCTGTCCTGGAACTCACTCTGTAGACCAGGCTGGCCTCGAACTCAGAAATCCGCCTGCCTCTGCCTCCCAAGTGCTGGGATTAAAGGCATATGCCACCACTGCCCAGCGAAAGAGCACTCTGTTGACTGCTTCCTAGCTAAGTCCTTGGCTCTGAGTTGGTTCACTGAGATATTACATGCAACTTGATTTCTACAAGGGGCTCAGAATGCTCACAAATATTCCCTGGTATTTTTTATAGGATTACTACAAATGATGCTAAGGCAGCCTTACCCAGTTCAATGTTCTGAGATGTATCAGCCGTGGGGAGGGCTGCCTCTTTGCCAGGTTTCAGGGTCCCATTTATTGGCATTCCTTTCACATAGAAGTCAAGCTCGCAAGGCAGCAAGTTGCAGATGACCACTGTTGGTAGGAGGTATATAGTATGCCCAGGCTGTCTGAAAATCTGTTTTGCACTGTCAGAAAATATGTTTGAGGGCATGTAATCTGGATAATTCTCCTTCTTTATGGCTACACAAAACCTGTAAAGACAAATCACATGAAAACCATCAGTCTGAATTAAGAGCTGCAATATTTTTCCTGAGCTAAATAATGAAAAAATAGTTCAGCTCAATTGGACAGATTTTGATGAAAATATATCTACTGAGATATAGCTCTGAATACTGGGGTTTAACGGGCTTTGGCCACTACATGCTCATGTGTAACCAACACTCAAAACAAGTTAAAGACTACTCCCAAAGGCCCTCACTAACTTTCCAACAGGTATGTTCTCCCAGCCATTCAAGCAATCCCTTTTATCAGACATGTCTGTTCAGGAACTACATATGAATGGGGTCACATGGTATATACTACATACACATGGTATATACTACATACACATGGTATATACTACATACACATGGT
>NW_022196900.1:101673062-101674679 GCF_008632895.1 Mastomys coucha
ATACTACACACACATGGTATATACTACACACACATGGTATATACTACATACACATGGTATATACTACACACACATGGTATATACTACATACATATGGTATATACTACTCTGTGTTGGGGTTTTTTTCTCCAGAAATCTCAGGATTAACAGATGACAGCATGACTAAAATCTTTGATATCATTATTATTTCTCCAACTATGATTCTGTGTTCATTCATCTATTTTCTCTTTTTAGTTTCCCTACACAGTTGTCAGCATGGGTGTGGTAGAACTCACCATACTGTGCTTGCACTTATTTCATAAGTTTAAACTAAGTGAATGCCTATGTTCATGTTCTTCTGACACTTTGACATTTTGGTCATGTTGTGGTTTGTAGCTTTACACCTGGATAGAACTGTTGGTTCCTTTTCTCCCTTGACAGCTTGCATAGCTCTCTCAGGTACAATGAGATGCAATCCTCACAAAGGAGATTTCCAGGTCACTTCCAATCCTATTCTTCCAAGTCCTGGATCTGAACAAAGTGTCTGGTGTTATCAACAGTATGGGCTTACCTTCACTTTCTGCAAGGCAAACAAGAGCCACAGTAGTAGCCTAGATTGATTTGAGGTGTCTTGGATTCCCATGACCAATCACTCAAAGGAGGTTTTCTCTGCCTAGCCCTGGTGTTTTCATTGTGGCTATTATGAAACAGACTGCGGTTCTTAGGGAAAGCATTATCACCCCTCGTATCACACACACATACTCTATATAGTTTGAAGTAAGCAAAATAGTGTGATTCCCTATAACTTTTCAAACATCTTTAGTGCTGTCTCTTCCTTAGTTGTTAACTTGATATAGCTGTAAAGCTACAGACCACAACATGACCGAAATGTGAAGATGCTCCTAAAGGTGCAGGAGTGGCACTCACATCCTGAGGGGACCCCAAACCTACCGAACTGAACTTAATTCCCTCTCAATAAGAGGAATTCATGCTTAAACAAATCTAGAAAATGACAAGTGACACACCAGTGTGGATGGGAAACTTGGGTGAGGCTCCATGCCTTGGTGAAAAGCTATAGGCAATCAATGGCTGCTGAGAAAGGGAGATGCAGTCTCCTTCGGGGCCAAGGCCCCTGGGGAGTTGTCTAATCCCAAGTTAATCTGTCAGTACTGAGCATAAATGCATAGAAGCACATCCCTTCCTTTGCAGTCCTTTTCACACCTTGTTGGATGGGTAGTAAAGCTTCATTTGTTTGGAGTGTGGGAGTGGTTGGGAAATGGATGGTTAGTCTGTCTCCATTTTTTTTTGAAAGTAGCTATGTAGCCCAAAAAGGCTCCAAACTCAAAATTCACCTGCATCATTAGGAGTATTAGGATTACAGGTCTGAGCTGCCATATCCAGTTTAACATCACTTTTATTTTATTGGTAATTTTTTTCTTTTTTTCCCCCCTGGTCGGTCTTGCTAGAAAGTTATTTAACTTAAGAAGAATCATTATAAAATCCAATTTTGATATTAATTTGTTCCTCTTTTCTATTTGTCTTTATTAGCTTTTGTTTCTCTGTGTCTGTCTGCCCCTTTCTCCTTCTCTCCCTCTCTCCTCTCTCCTCTCTCTCTCTCTCCCTCCCTTCCTCCCTCCC
>NW_022196900.1:101674689-101697273 GCF_008632895.1 Mastomys coucha
GTGTGCGTGTGCTTGTGCTTGTGCGTGTGCGTGTGTGTGTGTGTGTGTGTATGTTTGGTTCTGGGTAAGACAGAATCGCAAGTAGCCCAAGCCAGCCTCAAGTTCACAACATTATGTGAGGATAGCCTTGAACTGTTCACCCTCCGGCCTCGATGTCTCAAGTGCTTACAGATCTGTGTCTCTGTGCCTGGCTTTTACTAGCTTTCTTTCATTCTTTTATGAGCTTCTCAAGGCTAAATGGATAATTTTACATATACTCGTATATTCTCTTAGAACATTAAAAACTAGCTTTCCCATAGGAAATCCTTTTACAGTATTTTCCATTTTTTGACATGTCTGTATTATTACTGTTTTTATTGTTGTTCAACTCAAAATATTTACTAATTTCCTTTGTAATTTCTCCTTTGGCCCAAAAATTATTCACAAGTACATTGTTTGATTCCCAAATATTTTAAGGTTATCTAGGCATCTTATTGCTACTGATTTAATATAATTCTATTATGGTCAGGATACATATTCTTATGATTTCAATTTTTAAGGATTTATTGATTTATTGATTTTATGGCCCCCGAAAATGGCCTCTCTTGAAGAATGTTCCACACATACTTGAAACTAATATACAATCTGGTATTATTGGTCAAGTTATTCATTGTGTATATGCCAACTAAAACAAGTTAGTTGGTCTAATGCCCAAAATTAACCTGTAAGCCCTACCTGCCCAGAGACCAGGTAACTTCCTAGAATTCTGGGAGTTGAAGTTCTTGGAGAAGAACAAAGCCTCATATGAAAGTAGGGTGGCTTAAAGGTTTGTCCTTAAAAGCCCCTGTAGCTCATGGCTCAGAGCCATTTTCAGCTGGGAAATTCCAGGGAATTATCCTGAACAAAGACCATCTCTAGGTCAGTATTTAATATTTAATACAGCTTGCTTGAAATTTGGCCCATAAGAGTGGAATTAGCTTTTCTCCAGCAGAAAGAAAGCCCATTTTCACCATATGAAAAGTAAAGCAGGTCTGCATAGGGCTTAAAGGCTTGCGTGTCTGAGAGCCTGAAGGCAGCAGTCCAAGATCCCTTCCAACACCACGCCGGAAGACACCTCACACGCTACAGAGGGAAGCACAGGTTTAAGTGCTGAGGCAACTTTTCATCATGCTCAAGAAAGTGTGTGAATCTGAATTTTTACCTAGGACACTTTAAAATTATTTAAAGTGTGTGTATCAGGTGTGTGAATCTGAATTTTTACCTAGGATACTCTAAAATTATTCCTTAGGAGAAACCTCGGCCTCAGGATTTGGCTCCCCAGTTTGGACCTAGAAGCTGGGTGGGTTTCCATTTGTTCTTCCCTTCCCTGTATGTGCTCTCTTTGTGCAGATGTACAAGGGGGGCAGGCTCATCTCATGTGGCTACATACGGCCTTTGTGGGTTCTTCCTTCTACAAACTTTAAGTCAAGAATTTAAAGAAGGAGAATTCAGAGTCTGAAACAAACACAGAGGCTTTGCACAGCCCCTGAAGCCGGAAAGCCAGCACCCAGGCATCCATCCCAGCAGCCACACACCTGAAGAATCGGCTTTTCTCTGTGTCCATGGAGTGGCACTCCCGCTTGCTGCTGCTGACCTCTGCTGTCTTCACTACATTGGTCCAGTGAATGGGAACCTTACAGAAAAACACACCCAGTCCTTTGGGTCGGGCCTGCAGCCGCCAAGAAGTGAGGTGTAGAGGCACAGCAAATGAGTCCCCTGGCATGATGGCGGGAAGCACCACTGGTTCTGCCACAGAAATAAGTGTTAGCACTTGCAGGAGATGGTCCCCCACCCCAGGACTCATTAGCTCAGGACAGAGGCAGGACACACTATGCATACGGGACAGAGTCACAATAACAGCACATAAGACTTAGTTCTGCACCATCCTGACTTACTGTCAGGGGCAGAAGGACTGTCCAACCGTAGTTCCATCGGTGTCTCAAGTCTGTTCTTCACAATGAGGGCTGACCGAACAGTTATTACTTTCCGAGCACTGCCTTCCATTGTGACTGCAAATACTACCCGCACAGGTGGGAGTGAGGAGAACTGTGAAAGAGAGAAGGAAAATTGCATCTGGAAAAACACACAGCATGTAAATTCCACTAGAGTGTGGAAGTCAAGAGCATTGCTGCCACCACTCCTCTTCTGTAAATTATTATCCACACCAAGCCCGTTTTCAGCTCTAAAGTAAGCAGGCCATAAATACTGCTAAACATGAACACTCTTAAGAGTCAGGACTGCTGGGCATGGTGACCCATGCCTTTAATCCCAGCGCTCAGGAGACAAAGGCAGGCAGATATCTGTTCGGGGTCAGCCAGTGAGTACCAGAACAGCCAAAGCTCTATCGTGAGACCCTATCTCAAAACAGCAATAACAACAACAAGAAAGAAAGAGCCAGGACTAGAGAGATGTCTCAATAGTGAAGTTCACTGGCCACTTTTCCTGAGGACCTGGGTTCAATTCCTGGTACCCACATGGCAACTCACAACCATATATAACTCCAGTTCCAGGGGATTTGCCCTCTTCTGGCCTCCTCAGTAAGAAGATACACACCTGGCACATTCACATACATGCAGGCAAACACACACATCAAATAACTAAAAATAAATCATCTTTTTAAAAAGCCCAGTCTAAAAACATCTATAAAATATTATACTTAGATATAACACCACAGAGTCATGTCCCAAAAGAACATATGGGGCTGGAGACACAGTTGAGTGGGAGAGTTAGGGCTGGAGACACAGTTTAGTGGGAGAGTTAGGGCTGGAGACACAGTTTAGTGGGAGAGTTAGGGCTGGAGACACAGTTTAGTGGGAGAGTTGTCTGAGTAGTATGCAGGAGGCTTTGGATTTACTCCTTAGTTTTACAAAGACAGGAAGGGAGGAAGAGTTATCTCCAGGCCTACAGACATACTACAAAGAACTTCAATAGTGGTAATGATTTATTCAACTTTCTAAATTTCCTGTGATGTGGTAAAAACAAAAACAAAAACAACCACCAGGCCTAATAAAGACACCATAGAACAAGTTCTTTTCAAATCTCTTTAGGAAATAAAGAAGTAGAACCTTGCAAGGCACTAACTGGTTTCCCTCACATGGCATCTTCCTTCCAAATTAAGACTGAGAAAGCATTCCTTGAACACTAGCAATGGGTTGGGCGCCGCCCAGACACACACAGGAAAAAAAAAAATGTTTGCAGAGGTTCAGACCTGTCTGTGCAAAGCACAAGAATATAGGAAAGCCTTGTCTATTTAGGAGACATTCCTCAGGAACAAGTGACTTCTTTTCCTCTCAGTGTGACTCAATTACCCTGAAGACCCATGTACCTGACATGGAGAGAGTTAAAAGTAAACTTTCTTCATCACAGCCCTCAAGGTTCTGCTTCATAGTAATGGTTTGGTTTCATGTTTTGTTTTTCATGTAGGCAGGGTGGACTTTTAACTCACTGTGTAGCTGAGGGTGACCTTGAGATCCTGACCTCTGAGATTACAAGCATGTACAGCCTTTAAAAATGGCATGCCGGCTTCACACTCTCAATATAACCTAGGGAAGTGGTTCATCATTGCTGCTGGGTTACAGTTGCTATATTAAGTTCTGAACATTCACTCACATTTAACACAGTCTTTGTACAACCACCATACAGAAATATTTAAGCATGAATTCTATATGGCATACACCACAGAGGGTCTAAAAGCACTACACTTAGATGTTTCTTTGCCACAGAAACAGATGAGAGCACGAGTAGCTTCATTCTGCCAGCGTTATTGTTATTAGAGTGAACTATAAGAGGACTGGCCTACTAAGCTATAAAACAGAGTGCTTTGCTTCCAAACCAAAGTGCTGGGAAGTCCAAGTCAAAACTCAACCATCTTTTATGGAGTATTTTTGTTTTTTTTTTTTACTATTATTTTTACTTATGTGTATGGGTGTATATCTGTGTGAGTGATGCCATGGGTGAGAAGGTGTGGAGGCCAGAAGAGGGATCTGGAGTCACAGGCAACTACAAGCTATCTGACATCGTTCTGGGAACTGGAGTTAGATTTTCTGACCCATTTCTCCCACCCACCTTTCTGGCATGTTTTCTAGGAACACATTCTAGTCAGAAATCACCACCAAAGCTCAATCCTCCTCTAGCCTAGCTCCCAGGAACCACACACTATAGCTCCCAGACACACCTCCAACTTCAGCGTCTGTGATCCTTAGGCACAAGACGTAGGAAAAGAATGCCTGGACTATGTTCATGTCACCTTGCTACGATGTTTCAAGCACCAGTGGGGAGTAATCTAACTGCTCTTGGACTTTTCTTGCTTGGACTTTGGACAAAGCATATGAAATACGCAACTGAACCAGGACAAACTGATAATTCAGCTGAGAAGGAAAGGAACCTCTGGAGGTAGTAAACTCCTCAGCTGTGTGCACTCACTTAGGGGGACCGCTAACAGGAAAGGGTAGGGTACGTGCCAGTCCCACACAGGCCACAGAGTCCTTTGACCATCAAGAAACACACACCTGTGTACAGCCTCAGTGCAGTGCAGTAAGCACAATGACAACAAAAGGAAAGTCATACTCACATAAACCTGAGGGTGGATGATGTTTGTTCTGCTGCTTGGGCTGCCAATCTATGAGAGAGTTGCAAAAATCAGAGCTTCAGCACAGACACATAATAGCAGTGACAATGTAGCTGCCTTGAAAGAGTGGTGTTTAAAACGGCTTTCAGGTACAGTATGACTAAAGACAATATCCCATGTCCTGAGCAGTAAGGAGAAAATGATACTTAGTTTACTATCATCCAATGGGTGTGTTTCTCCAGGGCCCATCAATGCAATGGGAAAGTATGTGTGGGAAGAGCTGGTCCTTTCACTGGCTGACATGAATTTAGGCAGAAAATAATCTGTTTTTCTCCCACTGGAGATAAGTGAACTGCCACAGAGAAACAGTGAAAATAAACACTCGTGGAAGGGAGTTCTCCAAAAGTATCTCTCATTAGGAAAGCTGCAGTGTCTCTACAGGATTTGCTTTATCACTGATGCCCATAAATAAGTCACCTGCCTAACAAAACATGAATATGACTGAAAAGCACGTAAGGTACTTGCATCACCAGAACACTGGCGTCTGCCTGTGGCAGCAGCTGGGGAAGCTGCCTGCAGCCTTCCTTCCCCCTGCCCAGCAGCCCCAGGTTGAAAGGCCAAGGAGAAGGCATGTGAACTTATGTGTGATCAGACAATAAATAGCAATGCTACATAGAATTTAGAAATATAGAGCTAAAAGGACCATGGAAGAGCAATATAACATGAAGATGTATGCAAATGACAAAGTTTAATAATACAACAAAAACAGCCAAGATCGTTGGCCCTCTACAAACACAGGGATCACATCCTCAACTCAAGCAGGCCCAGACCATTTGATGTGTGGCCAGTCCCACTATGGTCACACATACAAACTCTTTCCTCATCTCTAGCTCCTAAACAATACAGTATTAGCAACCACTTCCACAGCACTTTTGTGGAAATGTAATCTCTAGATCACTTGAAGTTTACTGGAAGATATGCATGGACTGTGTACAAACACTATGCAATAAAAAAAAAAAATCTTGAGCACCTACAATTTGGATTTGGGGTGCGGCAGGTGAAGCCTTGAAACCCACCCCCCATAGACACTGAGGGATGACTATATTCAAGTTTCCCAGACTGTGAGTAGATAATAAAGATATCCATCTACATGAAACAACATGTTGCTGCCAAATTCCCACCTTGTTTTCTACTGATGTCAACTATTAGCTGGCTCATCTGCATGTTGATTTCTAACACCCACTCCTGAGCCAATACTCTGATGTCTTCTTAGAAAAAGGGGAGCAAAACACTTCAACAGAGCAAGGTTATTTCAAGTGTCACTGTGTGACAGCCTGGCCCGGCAGAGTGTGCGTGATACCAAACAGCAGCCACTCACCGTAGAGGAGGAGGAATTTTTGTCTGGTGCTGCATATCGGAAGAAGGTCCCGACCTTGTCCACAGATACTGGGCTCACTTGCTCCCAGCCATTCACTCGAACTTGCAGCTGATGGATACGAAGGTCATGAGTATGTCTGTCAAGAGGAACAGAAAAGACCCAGTCTCAAAAAGACAGGAAATTAGGAGCAGAGACTCCAACTTGATTGTATTTTATAATGATGTAAAAAGCCAGTTAAGCCTTCTCAGCATTACCTAGTGAGAGAAGTCAAGAAGGCAGTTTAACTGGCTTTTTATGCCGATGGCTAGTAGTTAAGATGCAGAGGGCCTGGAGCAGGGGGCATCTGCCCTCTTGTCACAAAAACCACAAAAATCTGTATGCTTGCCAGGTGTCTCCCAGTATCCCCTACCTAATTTTCATGAAATAATGTCAGTGGAAATCAGTTGAATGGGACGGTCAAAGTGTACTGGCTATTGAATCACGTAACCATGCTCTTGGGGTACATAAGCTTTGTCTTTTTGGTTCCTTTGTTGAAAATTATACTCCTCTAAGGAACACATCCAGTTTTATTGGCTCAGGCCCTACACAACCACAGACAGGCCTGGGAGACAGAGCCCTTGGAGTTAAGAGTACAAGTGCTCAGCTGAAATTGGAGCAGAAGGCGGTGGGCAGAACAGAAGGAACAAGAGGAAATTGCACGTTTAATTCTATTTTAGATTTTGCCTAACTCAAGCCAGAAGGCTGAAGCTGAAATGGGGAACTGAACTCGAGGCTGACAGGAAGGGAGGGGGACAGTATAGGGTACAGTATGCCAAGGGGAGATGCCAAGATATGCATATGCTGCTGAGTTCAAGCACTACAGTGGGTTACAGCACATGGAAACTAAGATGGATATGACACCAAGCCCTCTCTGATGCAGGAGGCAGCAGGGATTCCTGAAAGACACTATTAAACCCTCACCAGGCAGGACTAACCTCTGCCAGTGAAAGAAGAGGAAGAAAGACTTTGTTGTGAGGGAGGCTTGCATGTGAGCTCAGGCCTGAAGCCAATCTCTTCCATTTCAGCTTCCCTAAAATCAGTCCAAGGCTCAAACAGTAAGCCATCACCTATTTACACCCTAGAGAGCCTTTCCACTTAAAAATACTTGCAAATAGTGAGATAATACCTCATTGGACATTCCATTATCTTTCAGGAAATGGAATTAAAACCTTCTTCCATATTTGTGCCAAGCCCTCTAGCTGGCTGCGTCAGAAGTGACTGGGCCAGCAGTACCCCTTGAAAATGTAATCTTATACTGCCTTACTATTCCTAGCTCTGCATCCTAGGCCTATCTGCTTACAGAAAGTTTGTGGCATAAATGTATTTTAAGATTGAAATCACAAAGCTTTGAGAACCTTTCTAGAATAGTACATCATCTACTTCAGCTACATAGAAATCTGGATAGGATGCAATGGATCTGAGTGTTAGTATGTATCTAGCTTTTGCCCAGACTCTGAAATACTTAGTTATCTTCTCACACATCAAGAAAATGGGAATAGAAAGAAATGTTTTTCAAAGATGGCATGGCAGTCTATATTTTTTTAAAGGTTTATTTTTATTTATTTCATGTATGTAGGTACACTGTTGCTGTCTTCAGACACACCAGAAGACGGCACCAGATCCCCATTACAGATGGTTATGAGCCACCATGTGGTTGCTGGGATTTGAACTAAGGACCTCTGGAAGAGCAGTCAGTGCTCTTAACCACTGAGCCATCTCTCCAGCCCCGGGCAGTCTATATTTTAAGAGGAAATAATGACTTTCAAATTATCTTTGGACAGTAAAACATTGAGGTCAGTGAAAGATAAAATATCAGGGACAGACATTTATATCCATGTCACATCTTTATGGAAGAAGAATAAACAACCATATTTTACCTGTGTCTTAACTTTCCTCTGGCTTCAAATTCAAAGGGAATCTCTTCACCTGTGAGGACTTCTCTCCACTCACTGACATTGTGTGCATCATCCAGGAACGATCCATTCCCTTCTGGAACCACCCCAGGACTCCCACTGTGAGACAGCGCAGCCCTGGAACCAAATCAGATGACAGCTTGTCCCTTCTGCCTCGCCCTCCCTGCTGTCTCTACAGGAGTTCCCAGCCACTGGGAGATCAGCCTTCTTATAACTGACTGACTGCACTGGCATGATATAACCTGGTTGGTCTTTGTGACCCAAGAAGGACCTGAGAGCCAGTGACTTCAGCTACTTTCAGGCTCAGTCACAACTAAACATCTTTGGATGTTTAGAAATAGACTGAAGTAATGCTGAGCATTGTACAGCATACGTACAACCTCAGCTGAGGAATGAGGACTGTAGAGCCAGCAATAGGGCAAATTTTAGGCCAGCTTGGGCTGCATAGTGAAGCACTGTTTCAAATAATGTTTTTTAATTTAAAGAAAAAGTGTGTGTGTGTGTGTGTGTGTGTGTGTGTGTGTGTGTGTGTGTGTTTTACATCGTGGACATATGTGCATTTGGAGGCAAGAGGTCAACATCAGGTGTCTTCCTCAATTACTCTCTACCTTGTAATTTGAGACAGGTCTCTTATAACCTAGAGCTCATCAACTGGCTAACCTGGCTGTCAGTGAGCTCCAGGGACCCTCCTGTCTTCATGTCTTAGTGCTGGGAAGCAGCCATACACTATCATCTCCAGCTTTTTCAAGGGTTCTGGGAATCAGACAAGAATTTCCTGACTGAGCCATTTTCCTAGTCCTACACAGCAGGCATTAAATCGCTTGCCTCACAAGCAGGAGCACAGGAGTTCAATCACCAGAAACCATGTAAGAATTCTGGGTGTGGTGGTACACGTACCCCAGCACTGAGAAAAAGAGAAAGGATCCCTGGAGCTGAGTGGCCAGCCAGCCTGGCCTAATCAATAAGCCAAGGTAGACAATGTTCCTGAAGATGAAATGTATGGCTGTTCACTGGCCTTTGCATACATACTCACACACATACACTCACCCATAGCCACATTCACATACTCCTACATACATGTATGAGCAAACACACACATTCACCCACAGCCATATTCATGCACACATATGCATCAAAAGCAAACAAACCAAGGCAGGTCTTTCTACAGGAACAAGCTGGTGACCAGCAAGAATTTAATAGACATGAACTGGTAAGCAACAAAGTCTTGGCTGTGGTACCCTCATGGCTAGTGGAAGCAGAAGAATAGAGTTTCAAATCAGCTAACAGTTACTTAGCTCTGCCCTTCATGAATGTAGACCTCTGGAAAGGCCCCCCCATGTATGTAGAACATTGAGCCAACATCTAAGCAGGCAATGTCAGTCAAGGTTTGCATTTAGTTTAGGCATATTCCCACGGTCCTCCCAACTCCACCCAATGCTATCTGGGCCAAAGTGTGCTTTAGAGACAAAAATAAGTGTTCAGGAGTCAGGGGTGGAGGGCATTTCCAATGCAGGCTTAGAAGAAAAATGCAAAATACTTAGTTTTGAGACCACATACAGCTTCTTTAACGAGTATGGAGCCTACAGCGACCTGGGATGACTTTTCTCTCACTCTCTGACCATGAACATAACACAAACCAGGTCAAAATGAGCACAGCAGCACTACTACACACTCAGGACCTACTTCACAGTGGTCCTCTGCAGAATCAGAATGTCTACAGTAACTTCCGGACACGAGTTACTGGCTGAGTTATAAGCCCAGGGGCTTTGAGCAGGAGCCAGCCTTGTTCTGCCAGGCTGCTACAAGAGGCTGCTGGGATTTAAGTGTCTCCAGAGACAGAATGAAAGTGCCTTACCTGGTGGGTGTGGTGGTCAGGGTAGCAAACCACAGTGTGCATCCTGTGTGGTTCCGAAGAGCAAAGGGGACAAATGGCTGGCGACGCTTGGGGGTTTTCACCTCTGCTGTAGCAAACAAACAATAAAAAAGACTATTAATGTCCACTCTGTCTGCATGAGGGAAACCCTGTCATATAGACGGCACCTACAGCTGTCTCCTGTGAAGACAGAGGGAAGAGAACAGGAACTGTAGGTTTGTTGATATGACAAAGAGATGCTTCATGGATCTGCGGGCTTCTCTGTGATTCCCTCTCCCTCACTCTCAAATACACACGCACACACACGCACGCGCACACACATACACACACACATGCACACATACACAAACGCACACACACACACATACACACACACACGCACACACACGCACACACACACATGCACACACACACGCATGCACACACATACACACACATGCACACATACACACACACGCACACACGCACACACACATACACACACATGCACACACACACGCGCACACACACGCACACACACGCACACACACACACACACACACACACAGTCCCCACAACTCTCATGGGTCTTACTGCTCAGAACTGCCTGGCAATCAGAACCTGACTTGGTTAAAATCAAGAAAAAGACTGGCAGGCTACTCCTCCCAAACAGTGCATTCTTACTCCTAACCCAGGTAGAAGCCTCCACCCCTGAAGCATACATGCACATAGTAACAAGATTGAAACTCTTTTCTCTTCTGCTACTTCTTTCCCCTCTCTCACTGAGGAATCAAGGTCATGCTATCTGAAAGCTTTTAAATAAAATTTTTGCTCTCTCTTATTTTTAGTGAGTACTGTATGTATGTACATGTGTGTGTAGGCATTTATGTTCAACTTAGAATTGCCATAGTCTTCTTCACTTTACTTACTTATTTTTGAGACAGGATGTTCCATGAATCTGGATTTCATCATCTGGCCATCAAGCTCACAGATATGCTTGCTCTGGGATTAAACACACATGCTACTATGCCCAGCTTTTCAGAGGGTTCCAGAGACCAAATTCTAGTCCTCGTACTTACACAAAAGACACTTTAACAACAGAGCCAGCTTCCCAACATAGTCTGATTTTTAATACAGGCAAAAACCCCCTAGCTACTATAATAAAGCCACCAAGGAGGCTGAAAAGGCATGTTCCACACGGATGTGTCACAAAACAACCTCTGATTGAGAAACTACAGAGAAACAACTACCAGAAAGCAATGTAGCCAAATTCTAGGAAACAGACGAACTGACTGTCAACACTGAGAACTTTCAAAGGCATTCCAGTGTCCTCAGCAGCCTTCTGCAGCCCACTCTGACCAAGGGTCTGTCACTTCCAGTAACCATACAAAGTAAGCGGGAGGTGGTGGCAGGAACCACCAGGCAGTGACAATTCAAGCTAGGAGGCACCTGGCTGAGGAGTTCGCAAAAATATTGATGAGCACAGCAGGCCCCAGGGTCCAGCAGAATCACTGTCTGTGTTAATCCTACAGACAACTTTCCAAAGGGGAGGAACATGATGACTGCCCAATGGGCAACTTCAGGTTAAAACAAGTTCTCTCTGGACAACAGTAATTTGGCAGAGACTAAGTTGCAATCATCTGTTGAGAACAGGAGCAGTGGCTCTCAATCTATAGATCGCGACCCTTTTGGGGGTCAAATAGTAGATATCCTGCATACCAGATATTTACAATTCATAACAGTAGGAAAGTTACAGTTATGAAGCAGCAATGAAATGATTTTATGGTTGGAGGTCACCACATGAGGAACTGCATTAAAGTGGTTGAGAACCATTCAAATAGAAAGTGGTCTGGTCGAATAACATGTGAGGATACTACAAGGGATAATGTCTATCTACAACTGTGCCTACTTCCATCCCAGTAGCCTCATATGGTTCACAAAGTGCTCCTCCAAGTAATAGATGAAGCCTTGAGGCTGGAGCAAGATCCTTCGGAAGGGTAAACAGTGCTCACGTGCTCTGGAGGAGCCTCCCTCTATATGAGTGAGGCGAGCACCTTCATTATGGTAGACAAGGGCCAAGAGGAAAAGGACCAGATGGACCTTCCTATCCCAGTGTGAACCAGACTGACAGCTTCCATTTGCAAATCATACTTTGAAAAAACAGGTGACAGATGGCTTTGACCACTTTGAAATACACACTCAAGTACTAGAAATCCATACAAAGAGATTCACGTGTCTACGGCTGTGGAATTAGATAACATGGAAGGCACAATATGTAGGATCCCATGTTTCCTGTGCAGATCAAAACTAATAACAGAGGCTAAAACACCACAGAGACCACACAAATCCCAGCACTGCATCAGCATCCAATTCAACTGTGTCCTTGCCTTTGGCACAATACCAGAGAGAAAACTCCCAAATCCATCAAAGAGAACATTATTTCCTGATGACCTCAAAAATCTGCCTCCAGTGAATGAATCCAATTTCTTCAGGGGTTGAAAGCCTCACGCTCCTCACATCCAAGTTCAGCATCAAATGAAGCCAGCTGAAAAAAATTTCTATCCCTCTGCATGTCTTTCACAGCGTAATTGGCCATTCTAACAAGTGGGAGTTTTATGCTACATAGCAGCTTGGGCTGTCAAAAGGACTTGATTTGTAGATCACAATAATAAAGACACTGAAGCCCCAAGTCTAATCTAGCTAGTCACAGAAGTGAAGAAAAATTCCTATGTTGCCCACCAGCATCTGTTACACTGGCTACAGGGGAGTAATGCTCAGCTTTGCCTGAATGAGGAGCACATACTGGAGAGCTCAGCAGTGTGAACTCATAACAAGCGAACATGGGAGCCCACTCTCAAAGACCCATCCCAGCTGAGCCTTCTTAAAACAAAATATACAGTGGCCCATCTGTATTAATAACCCTGTTCAGTATTCTCAGTAAAAGAGGCTCAAATGCCTTTTAGGTTATCTTTCTTTCTCTTTTGACAGGTTCTTGCTATATAAGCCATGGCTAGCCTGGAATTTATGATCCTCCCGCCTCAGCCTCCCAAGTGCTGGGACTGCAGATGTGGACCACCAAACCCAGCGCAAATACCTTTTAACATAAGATATATTAAGAGCCATGATCTAGAATTAGTCACACACATAAATCCGTTAGATTAACAGTACTCATTAACACAGAGGAAGAAATACAGTTGACAGGCCAGTGTGAGGAGTTTCTTCTTGCTTTCACCAACCACTCAATTCTCCAGGAACAGTTTCTTTTCTATCTCCTAAATACATAAATTCCTATGTAAAGAAACTAATGTTTGTATCTAAGTAATTTGTTGGGAAATACATTCTTGGTTCTATGACTAATTATTATAGCTCTTATTTCACAGAGCCCCTCACATGCCCATGAAAATAAACTCTCACTAAGGGCTCTGTAGGCAAAGCCATGTGGTCCTGCCTACTGAAGGATGGAGTTCCTCCATCTCCTTTGTTCCTTATAAGAGCCCTCCTTGCCTCTGGCTTTTCTGATTGCGTACTGTGCAGTCACGTCTGCTGCTACTGCCATGATGAGGTTCTGTTCTCTACTCATTCGCTAGAGACCTTCTTTCAGGTCACTGAGGCAAAGTACTTACAACTGAATATATTCCCATCCAGCTCCAATTGACAACACATATTTAAAAAAAAAAAATCAGTATACAGATTGATGTAAGGCAGTTCTTGAAACAGGAAAATAATGCCAGCCTCTGGCTGTACTGTACCTCGAGCATAGATCTGGTGCTCTAGGTTAGTCAGACTGGCTGTACTCCTAGTTCTAAGGTAGACAAGAGGGAGGCCTGGTAGACAGGAGAGACAAAGTTAGAAGATAAAAATAGGTGCGGTGAACAAGACTCACCTCCAACAAGAACAAGTTAAAAAGTTACAAATGGCATGCAAGCATCATGCAATTGCAAGAACATCCTTCCTTACTGCTAAGGGCCAGTAAGCGCTTGCCAAAGCCAGCATTTTTTACACAGCTTTGATGGTGTGGCTGTGTCCTCTTTTTCTAATTAGGTGAGAGTAAATGTGTTGAATATCCCCTTGAAGAGAACAACAAGCCTTTGGAGGAGTTTTAATTTAAAGCATGTTATGGATTGACCCAGAGGAGTCACAGAAACTAATCAGTATGTATTTTAGGGGAGATATGCCATTCCAGTTGGAAAAATGTAGGACAGAACATTGACTATTGGGTACCTCAAATACTCAGGGCAAGCGTCAGCCTCCTTCTAGATTTCAACAATCCTTTCGCAGTGTTTATCTCACAGTACTAAATTCTAAACTGAACATAAGTATCAACAAAAACACATTGAATAATCAATGGAATAAGTCATGCCACGGAGATTTGCCTATAGATTCAGCCCTTACTGCAAGGCCCACAAATAAGGTAACACAAAGCTAAAGATACATTGAAACTGCAGTGAATCCCCAGTTCCTAAGGCTGAACTGCACAGCAAGGCTAAGCCAGGAGCCTGTTTTTTACACTAGACTCAGGGGAGGAAAAAAAAAAGCCTTAACTTTGGGGAGAAATACAGCTAAAATTCTCAAATAAAATCTGAATATTGGTAGTCAATTCAACACAGTTGAAAGCTACTAACTTGAAACCCAATGCTACATAAACTGTAGGAGGCCTCTGAGAAGGCTACCAGGAATTGCCAATAAAAAGGCACTTGCTATTTAGGTATGTCAGGCCATTAGAACAGTATATCATCAGCCTCCCCAGAAATCCTAAAGAAATAAAAATCAAGCTTTAATATCGATAGGGTGATTATTAACAACAGAGAGAGGAAAAAGTGTAAGAAAATGAAAAGTGGGGTCTCCAGAGCATCAGGCCTTCCTGGAGCTGACCCTGACCGGATCTCAGGTGCTAGTACAAAGAACCACAGGCTCTTGGACATCTAGGATTGCTTAAGCATCTTCTGGACAGGTGAGGCTACGGTGTTTGCAACACAGATTAGGAGGTTAGGGGAGCTGGAGCTCCAGACTCAGAAGCAATAGAACAGAGGACAAGTGCAACGCAGTCTTTGTCTTTCCTTCTAGAAGCTGGAGGCACTCTGCTCACGCCCCAAGGAGGGGCAAACCAGCACAAATGCTTCCTATGCTAAGAAAGCCCATCTTCCTGGACTGTTTGCAGACCAGATGGAATATTTAAGTATTCATGAGCTATGTGAAGTCAGGCCAAGACTCCCCAAAGAAACCACACTGAAAGAGTTGGGGCTGAGCTGAATTTGGATGACAATGGCTTATGGAACAACCAGGACCTGTGCTGTCTGTCACCATCTTCCCAGCTCGGAGGCCAACAGAGCTCCATGCTGAGGCATTCATCAGGACAGAAAACACCAACAAAGAACATGCTGACTTCTTCCTCAAGATGCCAGGATTCAATTCCTTTATACTCTATGAACAATACAGGCCGGTCCTTTTAAAAAAAAACATTTTTTTCCACTTGGGACCTTGCCCTCCCTCTTTCCAAGAATACATACAAACCCTCTAGCACTAGCTTTAGATGTTTTTATAACCCAGTTTTAAAATATCCCATCGACTGTAAAACCAACTGTTTTCACCCAAGTAAAAATAAAGTAAGCAACAGCCTGCCCTGCCCAGCTCTCGGTGTACCCGCTCATCTTCAGCATCACTGGAAATCAAGAGTAATGTTTTGCAGGCCTCCTCTCCCCCACATCGATGGAATTAGACCCTGCATTAACAGTTCAGTACTTTGTGCCAGAAAACTGTCTTTTACAAAAACTAAAACGAACAACAGGCTAGTCAGAACTTCCTATGGAGTTCTCCTCAGAGAAAGTCCATTCTATTGGAATATCTCAGTGAAGCACGGCTCTACAGATTAACACAGATATAGGCAGACATGTACATATCAAAATCTTACTTTGTCCAAAGCATGGTGGGTCCACAGAGGAGCCCATCCAGTCTTCTGTCTTGGCTGACTCTGTCTCCTTGTCCTCTTTACAGTAATCCGCCAACCAGGATTCCTTGGTACTTATATACTGATCTAGAAAGAATTCCATAAATTAAGAAGGGAGATGGAAAAAGATAAAAGGTTCATATCAAATAATTTCAATTCAGCAAGCAAAGCTTTTATTGAGTGCCTCCTTACATGCTGGGCCTATGCAAGAAGCTAAAAACACATTGGACCCTAGAGATAGCAATTCCACATGAAAGACATCAAAGCAATCAGATGATCTACCTTCATGAAACCACCTATGATTTAAAGGCTAAAGGAAAGATAGAAGTACAATGCTGGAGGGCAGAGGAAAAGGTCAGATTTATTCGGCTTTGGCAAAAGCAGGTGGTGGTGATGTGTGCATCAAATTCCCTCTTGAAATGTGAATAGTGACTCAATGAAACTGAGGGCAGAGCAGCACTCTAGGCAAGGGGACTCGCAGGTGCAAAGACTAAGACATTAAGTACACAGCACACTCAGGAACACTGACTGCTATGCTGTATCTTCAGGGCACACTCTGCAGGAGAGGCGTGGCAGAGATACCCAGAATCCAGAAATGTACATTTCAGGGACACCAAAGAAACTGTGAGAACACATTGCATTGGCTTGGCAATTTTCAGAGTTAAGTTGGTGTGACAATTGACAGGGAGTAAACAGCACAGGGAACTTACTCATTCTATTCAAGAAATACCACTCTGTAAGTGGACATTGTGGTGTATCTCTGCAGTTCCACCCACTTGGAAGGCCAAGGCAGAAGTGTGAATTTGAGACTAGCCTGGGCTTAAACACAACACCTTGCTTGAAAAACAAACAAAAATTCCTGTGTGAATAACAGAAGTGAATCTAACCTCATTTCTAAGATATTTAGTGAACCCCACTAACAAAACATTATGAGGAGAAAGTTCACCAGGATCCCTGTGGTCCCTAAGAACCCTCAGCTCTTGCTTGGCCACTGAGAGCACAGGGTTCAGCAATGATGAAGAAGTGATGTCAGGCACAGCGCCAAGCATTTGCCTACCTGGCATCTTTGTCTGTAGGCAAGAGACTCATGTTACTGAAAACATGTTAGCCTAAAACAGGCAGCTTCCCACTTACCTATCAGTACAGAAGTAATGTTGATATCCAGGCGGCGTTTGGCCTTGGCCTCTAGCTTCAGTCGAGGAGGATGGAGACGACTAGCTGCCTGCTGTTGCCAGGATACAGAGCACGGCCATGGCTCAATAAATGGCTCCCAGCCTGAAGGAATGCAGGAAATAAAACATCTGTTCAGCAGATATCAAGGGTTTATAGGAGAATACTGTTCATGAATGCTTAGCAAGGACAGACTACAGCTTAATGGCTCCAATTCGATCTCACAATGAAAGCACTACCTTCTGCTATCGGTCATCCTACAGATGCCTGGTGTCCATGGAACAGGCCTGGAAAAGCATGAACACTCCCCATCACACTCTTGTTGAGGTAGCAGGAAGCAGGGAGGGAGAGCACATGTTGGGTTTCTTTTTTCTTTTTTTTTTTCTGTGTAGCCCTGGCTGTCCTGGAACTCACTCTGTAGACCAGGCTGGCCTTGAACTCAGAAATCTACCTGCCTCTGCTTCCCAAATGCTGGGATTAAAGGTGTGTGCCACCACTGCCTGGCCATGTTGGGTTTCATTAAAGCTAGAAGACCTCATCCTCAATCAAGACAGGAAAAAAAGAGCCTCAGAGTTAGATTAGAAGAGAAAACTGTGACTTTAGCTAAGAGTTCCTACATTAACCTTGCTCAAAGAACAACACACCACTGAACCAAGGCCACATTTGGAGGCTCATTAGCTTAACTTTATCAAGGTTTTTGTTTCTTGGTTTTAATCTTAAAATGTGTCACACAGCCAAGCAGTGGTGGCGCACGCCTTTAATCCCAGCACTTGGGAGGCAGAGGCAGGTGGATTTCTGAGTTCAAGGCCAGCCTGGTCTACAGAGTGAGTTCCAGGACAGCCAGGGCTATACAGAGAAACCCTGACTTGGAAAAAAAAATGTATCACACATACGAAACAAATTTTAACAATATATATATATACAACTTAAAGGAAAATTATCACAAGCACTTGTGTAGTTGTTCAACTTAAGAAATGGGAAATCAGGCCAGGGATCGTTATTGGTATTCTGTCTGGATTGTACCCCCACAATTACCTGGCCCACTATAAAAGGGGCTGCTTAGCCCCGCCTCTCTCTCTTACTCTTGCTTCCCGCTTGCCCCTCTTCTCCATTCCCTCCTTCCTCTCTCCACGCGGTCATGGCTGGCCTCTACTACTCTACACTCTCCTTCACTCTACCTTTCCCTGCCTCTACTACTATCTTAACCCCCCTCCAAATGCCCTAAATAAACTCCATTGTATACTATACTGGTGTGTCTGGTCCCTCATGGGGAAGGGATGCCTTGGCACAGCGGGCTCACTGAGGCACCCCTTTCCCCCACAAACCCCGCCAGAACATATTCTTATAGTTCTTTCCCTTTTTATGATCATAACAATGGTGGCATACACCTTTAATTCCAGACCTTGGCAAGCAGAAACAGGAGGAACTCTTAATGACTTCAAGGCCAGCCCAGTGAACATAGTAAGTTCCAGAACACAGGAGCTACCTAGAGACACTGTCTCCAAGAGAAAGGGAGTAGGGAGGACAGGAAGAGGAGGACGAGCAGCTGTCAATATGCTTGTGTTCAACTTCACAAAGGAAGAATAGTTCTAAACTACACTAATTACATACTAATAGAAACTGTGGCTCATTTGCATCCCAGTCTGTAGTAGTGTCACACTTCACTTCTGCCTGACTATTGGGTAGAAAATTATATTTTGGGCCAAATGTTGTGGTGTACACAATAATCTCACCACTCAGGAGGCTGAGGCAGGAGGATTTGCATGAGTTCCAGGCCAAACTTAACTTAGTAAATCACAGCAACAGAGTGAGATCTTGTCTCAAAACAAATACACAAATGAAACTATAGATGCTCAGCTCCTGAAAACCAGTTCACCAACTTTTGAAACACTTATAGTCACATTACATCAAAAATACACTTTAAAAAAATAGGAAATCTGTGTTTGTGCCCCTTGCTGTTTCTCAGTCTCACCCATCCCACCCCTTTTTCTTGTCTAAAGTATGCAGCGACAGCTCTGGTAAACATAAAAGCTTATTCTTTAAACCCTACAATAATATACTGTTTATTTATACTGACCTGACAGAGCACGGTTATAATAATCTCCGGAAAGGGTGAAGTGGGCGTAGCCCTCGGGGTTAGTTCGTACGTGCTGAAGAAAGTTCAGACCTGCAACACAAGCAAAGCTCACGACAGAGGCAGGAGCGAAGCTGGCCTTCTGTATTTCAGATACCAGCTACAGCTGCTACTGACAGCCTCATAGAAGAGCACATACATAACCCCAGCAGTTCTGTCTACCAGGAAAGTTTGTATATGAATCTTCATGTTTTATAACCAGTACATTAACCATGGCATTCAAATATTCTTATCTTGTGCTAGACAGATGAATAAGTGGTTATGAGCACCAGAGGAGGAACTGGGTTCAATTCCCAGCACCCACATGCAGCTCACCACCATCTATTTAACTCCAGTCCTGAAGGATCTGATGACATTTTTTGGCCTCCAGGCATATAGCGATTCATATACATAGTTGTTGGCAAACACCCATAGACATAAAAAAATAAGATATATATTATTATCTTAATTATACATTTTTGGCATTCTCTTAAGCACTGTACCTAAAACATGGTCTTACTTCTCCTACTCCTACCCACAGCACACAGGTATAACCAAAATGAAAGTAACATGAAAGGATATTTCTCCTGAATGAATTGAAAAAGGGCAAAAGTAGTAAAGGGCATGTCTTGCTAAATGTTAGTATATATTGCTTTTAACATTTCTTAATTCTTTGAAAATTTTTACACAATGTATTTTGATCATATTTATCCCCACTTCCTCCCTCTAACTTCTCTCGGATCCACCCTGACTTCTGTAGCTCACATCAACCCCACTCCCTCCCTCTAACTTCTCTCAGATCCACCCTGACTTCTGTAGCTCACATCAACTTCATTTTCTGCTGCCCACAGACTCCTGGGTGTGGGATTATCCACTGCAGTGTAGTCAACCAACCAGGAGCCACACCCTTAAAGAAAACTGGCTCTGTGTTCCACAGAGACTATCAGTTGTCCAGTTCTCAGATAGGTGTGGGTACTCAAGAACCTCTTCTTATCCCATATTAGCTCAAAATCTAAAGATTACCATAGAATACATAAGTTACATAATTATTCTCTACAGAAAAGGCATTCATGTCAGCACTCAAAAACCTAGTCCCATTTAATTGTGCAGCTTAAAAAAGCATGGAGAAGGTTCAAGGATAGGATACTGAGAGGCTGGCCTCAAGTGCCCAGAACCAAATTTGATGAAGGGGAGAAGGGAGGCAAACTACAAATACTGGAAGTGAGAGGTAATAATTCTCCACCCCAATCCCCAATGCCCTCGCTGTGTTTTTCTAGAAAGGGTTCCTCTGTACAGCCCTGACTGTCCTTGAATTCCTGAGTGCTGGGATTAAAGGTATGCGCCATTACCACCTGGCAAGTGACAGGTGATTTTTACCGGGTCCCCTCAGAACCATCATCCTAACACACAAAATAGAGCACTGAGGAAACAGCGCTTCTCCCTGGACTACCCCAGCCAGACGACGGCGTCACCACTGCAGGAGAGGCCACGCGAGCCTCCTAACAGGACCCTGGCTGGGTTTTCAAGACAGCAGCAGGCAGGAGCATGCTTCTGCCAGCTTCCCAGGTGACTCTACTCACCACTATGATTATGTATGGGAGAGACGGGATAACTCAGCTGGAGCTCTTGATGTCATAGAAATGTTATCAGTGCCAATTTCTCCTATTCCTGAGCTATAGGCTCAAGCCACATATGGGAAATAAATAAAAAAATCTGAGTAGTCCATTCTTGTACACGCTGAGAGTGCCTTTCTTTCACTGACTATCCCTTGAGACTCCAGACCCACGTCCTCAGGTATGTCCTCACTCTTTTCTTGAGTGCTTCTCTGTGTGTCCTAACCCTCCTGCTTAAGTCTACCCTAAAATACATTTACTAAGCCTCAACTCTGCCTTGTTTTAAAAAAAAAAAATCTGGCTCACACTTTTCCAGTACTCAGGAGACCAAGGCAGGCAGATCTCTGAATCTGAGACCAGCCTGGTCTACAGAGAGAGTTCCAGGATGGCCAGCACTGCACAGAGAAACTGTCTCGAAATTTTTTTTTCTTTAAAAGCATGTTAAACTATTAAGTTTTACCTGCACTACGAAGTAGAGGGGAACAAAGATACATGGAAAGCTGACAAGGCAGACCCTAAGAAAAGAGCAGCACTGGGCTACAGGATGAGCCCACAAGCCAGGTACACTCACGGGAGAAGGTAAGCTCAGCCAGGGGCACGTCACAGTCCATGCAGTCATCGATGAAACAGATGCACACGCTCTCAGCCTTGACCTCCACTCCAGAGATCCGTGCAGCTGGCATGGCCCCTGGGTTGTCTCTGCTGCTGGAGTCCAGGGACAGAGACTTCAGGGGCTCTGCATTCTTAAACAGCCAACTTGCTGCCTTCTTCAGCTGGCCTTCAAGAAAACCAGAAGGTGTGAGATCCCACTACTTCCCAAAGCATTACAAAGAAATCTGTGAGCAGCCCAGGAGAGCTGTAATCCAGAAGGATCCTTAGGCTGGGGGAGGATGCTGGGCGCACACAGGGTAAGCTCCTGGTTGTTGCACATCATCTACTCAAGTTGATAACACCCTTCCTGTACCAACTGTGAACAGAAAGGTGAGGAGGGGGGGCGGAGCAGGAGTTGAGGAGCCCAGAGTCTCAAGACCCCTTAGTATGCAAGTTTTATTTCCAACCACGTTCTGCTTATACTGATCTTAACTGTCCTCATATGTCTTACTTTATGCATAGTCTGTCTTCTCAATTACAAACTCCCAGAGAGCAGAGAACAAAATGTAATGCATACTTGAGTGCATACATGCACACATGCACACATACACACACTCACTCATTCACTTGTGTATTTGTACATGAGAGAAAGATAACTGTTAATGCCCCCTGCCTAAATAACAACAAATATTCTAACACCCTCTTGCCCCAAGAAAAGAAAAAAAAGAAGGAATGGACAGAGTTGAAAGCAGAATAGAAGAAGGGAAGGAGGGAAGAAGCAATGCCATTTCACACTCAGAACCCAGAACGAGAGACAATTCGCCTGCTTGAGGGTCTGGGCTCTGAAGCAAACTGACCCTGGTCTAGACCAGTTCTGTACTTCCCAGCTACTGAGTACAGGGCAAGCTGTTGGATCTCTGTGCCCTACAGCATAACAGAAAGAGGAAGTGAGTTCTCAGAGCCCAGCCTAGTAAGTGATCCTGGCTTTAAAGAGCTGTTATTTTCATCTTGTTGAGTAATGGGACTAAGTGGCTTTAGTTCAATCACAATGAAATCCAAAAGGTTTGTAGACCGCATGGGAGAAAATCAAAGACATGATAAAGTATAAAGTTAAATCAAAAAGCAACAATGACTGAATGGAAATAAGGCTGAGGGACCCAGAGAGCTAGCCCACTCTCACTGTTTTCAGAGGTAAAGGGGCTTCAGGGGATACAATGAGCATCTCCACAAACAATATACTGGTGTGCATTCTAGAAAAGAATATGTTCTCTCCAAGAAAAGAGCTATAAAGACACCACAGATAAGTGCATAGCCTCATGTACACGTACACACACACACACACACACACACACACACACAGAGAGAGAGAGAGAGAGACAGACAGAG
>NW_022196900.1:101697289-101721888 GCF_008632895.1 Mastomys coucha
CACACACACACACACACACACACACACACACACACACACACACAGAGAGAGAGACAGACAGAGTGCACTAAAGTTCTGAGTCAGCCTAGGTGTTCATCAGCATGACTGGGAACAGAATGTATGGTTCATGTGCAATGTGCACAGTGCAGTAATTCAATCACAGAGAAGAATGAAATTATGCATTTTAGGGAAAGTGGACACAAATAGAGACCATCACATGAAGTAAGATAACTTGGACTCAGAAAGACAAGTGTCACATGATATCTCTCATTTGTGGATCCTAGATTTCATATAGATACTCAAAATCACAAGTCTCATTTGTAATATCACAGCCCCGCCCACTTATACATGAGATTCTAAGCCACGGGGACACTGCAAGCACAAAGCAGCAAGCCCTATAACTCAGCACCTATCCTAGTTGCTGGTACATACTGTGGCTGAAGCATTTAGTAAAAGTAACATAAATTTTCCTTCAATGTTTATAGTTAGGACTGTTCTGACTATAGATCCCAGCAGTCTTTAGCACAGGGCTTTTCTGGACATTTCTCTCCTGGCTAAAAAGGTTGACCTTGCCTTTAAAGGATATACTTGGCAGCTTCTCTTGGGCACCACTGAGTCCCAGGGCACTGCTGTCTGCTTTGGGCCCCTTTTTAAGTTATAAAAGGGTTATACAAACACAAGCTCTGCTACATTGTATACTGAGCAAGTGGCACCTAGACTATGGATGTTAGCCAAAGGACGACTCTTGTCCCAGGCAGGATAGAGAACCATTCCACTCTAGTTACTACTCAGAATGGCATGACGGTTGAAACTCATAAATTATTTATGGGATTGTCAATTTAATTTTCTTCAGGCCAGGGCTGAGCTCAAATGATGAAAACCATGAGTGAGAAGACCATAGCTAAGAAGGAGACTGCCATGCAATTTATCAATAAACAAAATGCAATGTAGGCCAGGGGTATGGCTCCATGGGAGATAACTTGCCTAGCATATACTAGGCCCTAGGCTTAATCTCTAGCACTAAACTCTGTGTTTTTGCACACCCATACACACATAACACATATATAGAAAAGTAGAGAGTGCACCAATGTGGAAAGGCTAGAAGAAACCACAACTCAGCAGTATTGCTTTTTCTTAAAATAAACAAGAGGTGGGTATGAGTATGGTGTGTCATGGTAGAAGGACACAGAGTGCAGCAGGCCACAGTAGAAAACACACAGACTTCACATCAGACAGACTTCTCTTTAATGCACCTTAGGCCAACAGCAATGGATAAACTCAGACAAACTTGTTTAACCTGTCTGAGCCAGTTTCCTCATCTGAAATACAGACAATAATGGCTATTTCTAAGAGCTAGGAGAATCCACAGGAAGCCCAGAGTCAGGCTAGGAACAGGGATGGAGCTCAAAGTGCTTGCCTACTGCGTTCTATCACCAGCACTGGATAAAACCAGGCAAGGTGGCTCACACCTGTAATCCTAGTTAGGGTGCTAGAGATTGGAGGATCAGGAGTTTTAAGATCATCCTGGGGCACAAAAGGGATTCAAGGCTGACCTGGGCTATACAAATGTCTAATGCTAAATAAAACAAAGATGGGCTTAGTCAGATGGCTCAGTGGGAAAAGGCACCTGCTGTTAAAATTGACAATTTGAGATCAATCCCGAGGACCCACATAATAGGAGATGACTAACTCCAAGTTGTTCTCTAACCACCAAGTGTACCATAAACAGACATCCACACAAGTAGATAAATGTAATTTATTTAACCTGTGTTTGTTTAAAAGACCAGAGATGGAGCAATAAGAGCTCAGGACATGATCATGGTCATGACTATCACAGCCTCAGAGCCAGTACCATTATCAACATCACTAATAACCAAGACTAAGAGTTACTTCAAAGTATCAGGCACTTATCCACAGCCAGGGCCTCCTATTGGAGCTTCACAGGTAAAAAAGCATCAGCACTGTGAGGCTCAGCGTCTTGCCCAGGGTCCTTTAAGAACAGCTGATGTGAGGCAGAGGGAGACTCTGACTCACACAGACAGCTCCAGAGATAACCAACCTCCTGATCGCAGAAAACCCCATCACAACTATGGCCAAACCAGAAGGATGCCCAGCCCCACCCTCTCCTTCAGGATACAGAGGGCTCCTTGAATATTCATATTCTCTCTTGTACCCTCTTTTATTCTCCTCAGAAACTGAGGAGGAAGTGAGAAGGAAGCACACGGTTAAGACAAACAGCAGATAATGGAAGCCACGCCCAATTTACCTTGACACACCAGAAGAGCCTTGCGACAATCATCCATGCTGAAGCCCAGCTCCTGCAGTCTAGCCAGCTGTAACTCTAGGAAACAATTTCATACAGATTACTCCACAGGCTGATTGAAGGGATGACAAATACCGTTTCCTTTCTTGAGGCATAATGAACTCTCAGTGTAGACCTCTAACACGTGCACCTTGGACTTTTCTGTCATTCCCTTATGTTTTGTTGTTAAGAGTGGAAAGCTATCATTTAGTGGGAATAGCATTGCTTGAGTTTTCAGAGGAAAAGTCTCAATTTTTGAAATTAAACTTGAAAGTAAGCCATACAATTCCACAAGGAATTGGAGGGGAAACCCACCTATAAACTAGAGCAGTTACTATAGGGTATTTGTTTTTTAAATAAAAAACAAACAAAAAAATCATACTTATGGTTTACAATCATACTTAATGACAATTAGACTATGAACAATTCAACTGTACATAAGAAAATTGAAAAAGGTGAAGGGGACAGGGGATGTTACCAATACGGTGAATAATTTCCAGCACCAGAAAGGCTGAGGCAGGAGGATTAGCATTAGTTTGAGAACAGCATCATGTATCATGCACGATGAGAGAATATGAGCATTACTAAGATGACTGGTGGGTTTCCAATTCACATACCCAAGACAGGATCTAAAGTGTGTCTTGACCCTCCTCTGACATCCTCTCCAATTCCAGATGCCCCTGGCAGACTATAGCTGATGGAATCTGCCTCCAAGGCTGCCGAGTCCGGTGCTGCAGCACTAGCTTGCTCTGGGATGGATTTTGCAATGGCAAGAAACAGCTGAACATCATTATAGGAGAGTCTGATATCCAGGGCTTGTAACTGAATCTAATGGAACATAAAAAGGTAGCGATGGTTTTTAAAGTTGCTATTGGCTTTGCGCCCACATATCACTCAAAACATAATTCCTACTTTATGTTCCAGAAGGCCAGATATCATTACAACCTTCTCATTTAAAAGACTGCTAAGATCTTGAAATTAAGCAAATGATGATGAGGGACTCTATCTCAGCCATCATATAATAGTCACAAAACTGAATGAAATTAAAAACAACACTAAACTAGGATTATTACTAGAACAATTAATACTGCACAAGATAGGAATATAGCTAGGGGTGAGGATCATCTATTGGTAACATTTTACTAATCCATTTTACGTAGTACCATTACATTTTTTTTTAAATTTCTGAAATAAACTGATCAACTGTGATGGGTAACTGTCAATTTAACACAACCTTTAATTTCTTGGAGAAGAGTCTCAGTGTGGACCTGACATATTGCATTGGCCTTTGGACATGTCTTAGGGAGTGTGTCTTAAGTTAACTTACATGGAAAGACTCAGCCCACTGTGGGTGGCACCATTCCCTAGGCAGGAGGTGCTGATGTGTGTGAGAGAAATCAAGCAAGAAAGCAATTACGAACGCACTCATTTCTCCCTGCTCTTGACTCTGGATATGATATGACCAGCTGTTTGAAGCTTCTGCCTTGACCTTTTTACAGTGTTAAACTGTAACCTGGAATTGTAAAATGAAATAGCCTTTTCTCCTCTAAGTTGCTCTCCATCAGGATATCTTATCTCAGCAACAGAAGTGAAACTAGAACACCAACAAATTGATCTCTTTGCCTCCTATATTGCCAGCACTCAGAGACAAAGGTAGGAAAATCAGGAGTTCTAAGCCAACATCAATAATAATAGTAACGCTAATATATTATTTTTAATAAAAATGACAATGAATAAAATCTTTTCTTTATTCAAACATAGTCTTACTTAGTCAAGTGCAGAACCAGCACTTCTGAAATGCACAGCTCCTCAGAGGTAAGCACTCCACTGTACCAGTGAGGGCAGCACAGATGCTTCGAGCAGGCAATACTACAGTGCTGCAAAGGTCTGTAGGAAGCCTTATTCACTCACTCAGCTTTTTCTAGTGAAGTACTGCTGAAACTGAAAAGCAACAAGACTTTCTCTATTGGCTCCCCATGATCCAAGTGAACTGATTAATCACTGCTCTCTTATGGAAAAAAACCCCACAGAATGCCTGGCTTAGAGAGATGGCTCAGCGGTTCAGAGCATGTACGGCTCTTCCAGAGCACCTGAGTTCAGAACCCGTACTAGGCAACTCACGACTGCCTATAACTTCAACTCTTTTTTCTGGCCTCTGTGAACATTCACACACACACACACACACACACACACACACACACACACACACACACACACACGAAACAAAATCTTTAAAAGAAAGCACTATCAAGAACACCAGTTTTAACCCTCCCTTACCTGGCTTCAGCTTCTGCTTCAGTTTCCGCTTCCCTGAACGCAGTGAGACCTGCTTCTGCCCTAACTCAGCTTCTGGACCTGCAATGCACTCCTCCTCTGCTGGCTTATATCCTATCTGCCCCAGACTCCTCAATCCTGCAACACTCTATGCACAAGGAATATTCCTACCTATATTGCATTCTGCACAAGGAATATTCCTACCTATATTGCATTCTGCTTTCTGTCAACTTTTACAGAAATTCAAAATGATACTAGAATTTAAAGTCTTCTATCCTTGTGTATACAGTAAGATCCTAGGTGACATCACATTTACTTTACATCTACTGAGCTACCTACAATGGTGCCAGACTGAGTGCCAGTGCAGGGAACCTATGGTGCATCCATGGATTGGGCATGGCTCAGCATTACCTCTAGAACTGGCGGGAAGTCTTCACTGTTGAACGCATCCAGCAGCCCAGAACTATTCTGGTAAGAAGAGTTCCCTACTAGCTCCACTTGAATTTGAACCGGATCCACAATTGAAAGAGCAGTATCCTGCTCATTCCCAAGTCGGCATGAAAACACCTGAAAATGAAACAGTACAACAAAGATTACAGCTTGCCTAGGAGACTCTAGAGCTTAGCAGCACCAGTCTCAGGAGCAATCAGCCACTCTCCTAGGACCTGATCAGCTACTGAAGTCAATACTGTGAAGATCCGGGGCTGCCACTGTAGCCTGTGGCCAAGAGTAGATTCAGTGCCTCACCTGCAGGAAAGTATTTCCATTCATTCACAACAGCTTACATATCTCCTGCCCTTTGATTCAATAAGCCCACTTCTCTCTAGAAATTAGCCTAAGGAAATAATTTCACTAATGATTAAATTGGGAAAAAGAAAAAGCAACCAAGGTTTCACATCGACTTGGTGAAACAGCTGAATCACCTAAAGAAGGAAGTGAAAAGTCAGAGCCCAAGTGACACACCCACTCTAACCTCAGCCTGTGAGAGGCTGAGGCAGGAGGATCACAAGTTTGAAAAGACTGTATAGAAGACTGGTATGATAGAGCATGCCTTTAATCTCTACTAAGAACAGCATATCACAGGTAACATAAAAATACAGCCTGATTAAAAAATTACAAAGCTAGGTATGGAGATTCTTGCCTATAATCCCAACACTTGGGAAGCTGAGCCATAGGACTATAAACTAAAAGTCAGCCTATGCTACATAGTGAAACCCTATTTTCAAGTGAAAATAATAATAATAATAACAACAACAATAATAATAAATATAATTATAATTATATAATGATGACTTTCTTTTAAAGATAAGATAGAACACACCAAAAACAATAGAAATTATATATTTTATAGGAATTTTCCCCTCCTTTCAGAATTTCCTAGTTTTAAAGAGCATTCATTATTGAAGCTGAGGAAAAAGTACATAGGAGTCCATTACATTAGACCTCATACTTTGTAGACAAGAGATATTCTACAATGCTAACAAATAGATATGCCTCAGGGCAGACAGGAGGAAGTAGGAAAGAGAGGCTCCCACTTGGGGGCCAAACCGAATTACTGTAGTGGTCAAAGGAGCATGGACGAAAGTAGAGACCATTCATTTGAAGCTACTCATCTCCCTAAGAGCCTCTATCTTCATGGGGCACTTCTTAGCACTCTGGAAACCAACTACATTCAAGATTCAAGCATTATACTTCATCAGTTCCCTCCAGTGACCTACGAACTAAAATCTGGTTGTACCACCTAAAAAATTGGGGATCTCAAATATTTTGCCACTTCATTTTACTGAGATGTTGGGACAGGAAAGTTTCATTTTCCTTTTCTCTTTGGGGGACTTCAGCTATACAAAGCCCAATGGTACTAACTTCTCCTTAATCAATTACCACAATGCCTCAATCAATACTAGCCTTGTCATGCCTATAAAGCAGATGACCTACAAGTCCATGGTCAACTCCAACATCTGAACATACAGTTCCTTGTCCCAAATTGAGCTTTCTTCACCTTACAGAAGCAAGTGGTCATGGAACGGATCACTCCTCACCCCCATTTTACTCAGCTACATCTGAACCCCGAGGGAGGACTAGACATGAAATGAGTAACCGATTGGAAGGGACTCAAGCAGCTCAGCAAACATTCCACTACATGGCGAGAGGAACATGCGCTAGGATCCCTGAGTTAAGAGCATCCCACAGAGATGGCTTCTGCCTTGTCCCCTGTTGTCTCGAAACTTAAGAAACACAGTGAATGCTGCTTAATATTGTGTATGACATATCCTGGTGACAAATGGTACTCAAATACAAATTTCTTCCTTCATAATAATCACATCAATGTCAGAGACATGGTTCTTTAGGTCACACATGACTCTCCAGAGCAGTACTATAGATCATATATTTCTGAAGGGATGGATACCATATAAAACCCTCACCGCCTTTTCTCAGCAGGCCTGCCTTATCTCAGGGCCATGGCTCTTCACAGGACTGTATTCAGTGTGAGGAAAGAGAATTAAAGTCAAGAATTACTGCCTCAGCTTTGCAAACCTGTAATCGAGTTTTTCTAAGATTTTAGAGGGAAAATATTTGTTTTCCTTTTTCCTTCAGAGGCTACACAAAACCAAGTATCTGGTAATCCATTAATCAATCCCCAACTGGATCTCACTTCTAAATCCTCCATGAGAGATCATAAAGAAGATGTAGTGCAAGATGTTAACTTGGCATATGCTAAGGAGCCCTGTGGCATATGTATTTCAACATTGGTAAGAAATACTGCATAAATCCTGGCTAGAGGAGATGAGACATGCAGAGCCAGACCACCCAACAAAGTACTAATGGAAGTGGGAACTAAGAAAATCTCCCTGACTAATGTTCGGAGAAAGGAGGGTATATAAGAAAAAGTCCTGTGTGTTCATAGCCTTGCACTGGAGGAGAGAACACAGGAGGGTGAGCTACCAGACTGAAGGAGAAAGCAAGAGGCTCTTTACTGAACGATGTTTCCCTAAGAAGAGCTCAGGAGGCCATGATAAATATGATGGCACTGGTCTGTAATCACAGCTACTCCAGTGGCTAAAGAACAGAAGAATCAAAAGTTCAAGGCTAGCGTAGGCAACTGGGACAATCAAAATAGAAAAAGACTGAGCTGAACAGGAATGTAACCTACCTCAGTTAATAGAGTGCTTGTCTAACATGCACAAGGACTTAGGTTTAATACAAAGCAATACACACATACACACATATACTCCATTACACATATTATATATCCATATCATATATAAATCATACACATATGTGTGTATAATATATATAAATTATAAACATACTTTATATGTATATCATATATACTATATATGTACATATATATAAATTATACACTATGTATCTGCATATAAATTATATATATACTTCATTATACATACTATATGTCCATATCATATAAAAATTATATACATATATCATGTGTGTATAATGTATATAAATTATACTTTATATGTGTATCATACATAGTATGATACATTTATAAATTATACACTATGTATCTACATATAAATTACACATATATACTATATATTATATACATATATATCTATTAAAATCATATAGATGCACTATATATCTGTGTATGTAAATTATACTGCATTATATATGTGTATATACATTTATAAATTATATACACTACATATTTCCATATATAAATTATAAAACACAACACACTACATATATTTTATAACTATGTACATATATACTTATATGCATATAATTATATATTACACACATATACAAACATTTATAAAGACAAGAGTCTTGAGTTTTTTCCCAGCCCTACTGACTCAGAAGCGCTGGAAAATGGGACCAGCAAACAGTTTGACATAAAAAGGGAATCGGGTGGAGATGTAGCTTAGTAGTGAAATGCTTGCCTCAGCATTCACAGGTCCTCAGTTTCATTCCTAGCACTGGAAGATAAGCATTCAGAAGGCAAACAAATACTTTTCCAGATGCTTGTCTCTGGTGCACAACATGCAATGCCATGGTGAATACACAAACTTACCTCAATGCCAAACAAACTTCCTGAAAAGGGGCGATCAACAAAGCGGGGCTTATAGGTGAGCACTGTGGTACCTTTCAGAATAATGGCATTGGTATCAAAGCAGGACACATCTTCAACAACCACAAACTCTGTGCCTGCAAAGGACAGCATCATTAGTCAAGGCAAGCATCAACAACTGTTCCAACACAAGTGGCACAGCTGTACCCGGTGAGAATACCAACTGTTCACTCTCCAGTTCAGTTCTCAACATCCTGCCTCACGATCATCCCACACTTGGAATCTGGAAAGCACAGCTGAGCTAAAGGAGCAGGGCCTAGCAGAAAGATCAGAATTAGCTCCTCTTTTTGACCTGAACGTTCAAGACGACGGAGAAATGACATTCCAGTGATTGTGGGAGGCCCAGAAGATCCTCAGAAGTTAAGAAGGATTTCCCAAGCTGGAGAGATGGCTCAGAGGTTAAGAGAACTGGCTGCTCTTCCAGAGGTCCTGAGTTCAATTCCCAGCAACCACATGTTGGTTCAGAAACATTTGTAATGTGATCTGATTCCCTCTTCTGATGTGTATGAAGACAGAGTACTCATATATATAGAATACATGAATAAATAAATCATAGGAGAAAAAAGAGCATCCCTTCTCCAAAGGACTTTTAGAATCCAAGCAAAAAGTCACATGGGTTGGTCAGGCAGCACAGACCATCACAAGAGTTTGGCACAGCTCTTCATGCTGCCCACAGGGGTGCATACCACTGATGTCCAGCTGCCACTGTTAGTAAGCGCTGATAGCTTTTTGATCATTTGTGTCTAAAAAACTCACTCAAACTGGGTTTTCATCAAAAAAACAAAACAAAACAAAGCACTATGAAGCTAGGTGTAGTGGTTTACACCAACAATCCCAGCACTTGGAGACAAGTTCCACGCCAGCCTGTGATACAGTGAAACCTGGAGAGAGACAGAGAGAGACAGAGAGAGAGAGACAGAGAGAGACAGACAGACAGAGACAGAGACAGAGAGACAGAGACAGACAGATAGAGACACAGACAGAGACAGAGACAGACAGAGACACAGAGAGACAGAGATAGAGACAGACAGACACAGACAGAGACAGAGACATAGAGAGACAGAACACAGAAAAACACTTTATTCATAGCACTCAGAAGACAAAGCATGCAGGTCTCAGTGCCTGAGGTGAGTCACACTAGAATCAATCAATCACCTGTTACATTGACCTTGACCTCCAGGTGCCTCTCATTGGACACGGGGAGGGAAGACCGTTTGGTGACTACTCCACTCTTAACGGTTTTAGGAAAAACAGCAGATTCACTGCTGGCATTGCGGTGGCGTGCAGGAGTGACATTTTGTTTCTTAATGTCACTGGGAGTGTGCAGGAAGTCATGGACCAACAGCAGCCAGTCAAATATGAGAAACACACGGAGATTGTTGAGAACAACAGTGAAACAGGAGGAATCCTTCGTAGATCTACAAAAAAGAAGGCAGAAAAAAACAGAATTGCAAAGAGAAATACGGATTTAATCACCCCCTAGTCCTTCCTCAGGCCCCGCAATTAGCAGTTCAGTGTTATTCTTCCGTTTTTATGTTTTTCCTGTTTTATCCAAGGTGGCCTCAAATGCCTGGATTCAGTGATGCTCCTCCTTCAGGCTGCTGTGTAGCTGGAAATTCAGGTATGCAGCACAATGGCAGGCCCCATTCCAGTGACTCTTAAACTGACAGCTTTGAGTTGGAAACACTGTGAGCACTGCTTTATGAGCACACAAAGGGTAAGCCTTCTGGAGGCTTAAATGTTCTAAAGAATTTATTTTATTTTATGTTTGAGTGTCTTGCCTGCATATATGTCTGTGCGACATGGACATGCCCAGTACCCAGGGAAGTCAGAGAGGGCACTGGGTCCTCTGGAACTGGAGTTACATACAGTTTTAAGTCACCATGTGGGTGCTTGGAACTGAATCCAGGTCTTCTGCAAGAGGAACAAGTACTCTTAATCAATGAACTAACTGCTAGCCCTTTGCTGAAAAAAATAAATATAAAAATAACCGAGGACTATATTTAAGAAGGCAAGATAGCAGTGCCCTTAACTAAGATGATTCTACAACAGGCATTTGGCAGTGTCAACATTGTTCGCTGTCTTTAATAATGTTATTATGATTATGACTACTATTATTAATTGAGAGGGCACAATTGACACCTGGTAGGTAGAGCTGGGATGCTCCTAACCATGCTGCCATGCACAGGACAGCCTGATCTGAAATACCAAAGCAGGATACACATCCCAGTCCAACCCAAAAGGTTCAAAATCTGACCCGAGAGCCTTTGGGTGCTCTTTTCGTTTTGTTGTTATGTGTATGGTTGTTGCCTGTACGTGTGTCTTTGTACTACATGTGTACAGTGCCCAAGGGGGCCAGAAAAGGGCCTTGGTCCCCTGGGATAGGATTGCTAATGATTGTGAGTCATCACTGGGGTTCTAGGAATGAAACCTGGGCCCTCTGAAAGCAGCCTTAACTGCTGAGGCATCTCTCCCTGGATATTACTACAAGAGTTTGACTGGCAAAGCCTATGCAAATTCTCCAAAATGCCAGCAGAAAAATCCAAATTCTGAGTTGCTTTTGGCCCTTGGCACTTCTTTTAAGAATGGCCGACCTGCAGTGCTGGTCTAGGGAAAGCTGTAGATCTAGGAGGAAGAGCAGAGGCTAAGACTTCAAGAGACTCTCACTAAAATCATATCACTCTCACTCTGTGTTTATGTTTCCTCACATAAAAATCAAGAGATACTAACACTTAGGAGAAAGCACTAGGCACATAGCAGGTACTCCTCACACATCAGCTTCTTTCCTGACGGGCAGATCTAGGATTGATGAGCCTCTCAGAAGCTCAGGACTGCTTCACAAACACCACATTCAGATACAATTGCTGCCTGGCTTCTTTAGCTACAACTAACCCCAGACACCAATCTTTTAGCCTGAGAAGAGGACATGGGTCATAGATCAATAGTAAGCATCCTAGAATGGAAATGGGGCAGAGGGAAAGGCAGGGGACAAGGACTTGTTTTATAGTCTTCAAGGTTCCCAAGAAAGTCTCCCAGGCCTGGCCTGAAGCCGAGTGTCCTCAGGGCAACAGCCAGCTCTGTCAGCACACTAGCAGCCAAAGGCGGGCTAGCGACAGGTCAGCGCCTGAAGGCTGCACTTATGAAAGCGACCCTGGTTTTGCTGGACACTTACTCACTTCCAGGCCTGTTTGGGAAAGGCTGGCTTAGGGATGGATGTGCCTACGGCTGCTTTCTCTAGTCTCATTTCTGCTAACCCTGGCTCGCTGCCTCTAGTTAAAGGGCATGGCAATACACAGCTCCTTCTCACACACAGCATTTGTCACAGAAACACTCTACCCTTTGTAATGAACAAAAAATGTTGCCCTCCATAAAATTTTTCCAGCCCATTTTGAGGAGAGACTGTCAGAATTCAGCACGAACTGGAAAGTAAGTGTGTCAGACTCTGCTTCTGGAAAATATTTCAAGCCTTTAAACACTGCGAAGTGATTTATATTTGACATACAAAATCCCAACAAAAGGACAATTCTTCCTAAAGCAGTTCACTCCTCTCACTAACAAGGGCACTTCTGCTAGTTCTTAACAAGGTAAGAACTGATTGTTCAGCTGCATGAAATTATACGCCTTTAGTATATATGCAGAACAATACTTTAGGCCTCCTGTATATTAAAGCCATGATGAGGAGGGTCAAAGAGGTGACTACTTAGGAAGTCAAGATTAATAAGAATAAAGCAAATACCAAATTATCCCTCTGCAGCAGGACCCTTCCCTTATGAGAAACATCTTCAAAGACACCCATCATATCCCAAGGCTCCACTCAGCCACTGACAGAGGCCAGAAGGCCTGAGAGTTAAGGGGACTCAGCTTTGACATCAAAGGCCAGGTCTAACTTGTGACTACTAAACTTTTAAGCTGTATAACCTTCCAAGAGTCACCTGGACCTTCCCCAGGTGTCTATCTCTTCAAGTGTAAAAGGGGAGAGAAACTGCCCATGTTTTCAGATCTGGGAGGATTCAACTGGCAGTAGGTAAGGTGCCTGGTCAAGTCAGGGACCAGCAGAAAGCCACTAGTATTGTCACTGTTGGGTATACAAGGGCTAAAATGTCTCTTTTGCTAGGCTTCTTAAAGTCAAGACCTCCTTCCTTCAAAGGCTAAAGTCTGAGCAGCACACTGAAATGCCAGCCATACAAGTACAAGAATAGCCACAAGTCATAGGAATCTCACACAAGCTAGGACAACAGTTCCAGCAGCAGCTTCTGGAGGTGCCAAGTGACTTGTCAGAATGGCTCAACCTCATCCCTGCCCAAGGATAGAGGCATAGGTTTCTCTTTGAATTTTAGTTCAGTCCATAAAAGAGGAACGTCAGTCTCAAAGCTCCACAAGGAAGCATTGCTACGAAGACGAAGACTATCTTGGGGGTAAGGTCTGTCTGACTCTAGACCATCTTCCCTCCCCTCTCTGCCCCACTGCCAGACAGGAAGAAATAATGTTCAGGTCAAAACCACCCTTCTTTCATGCAGACCAAAAGGTTTTTTGGCTTGGGGTTTTTTCCCTTAAACTCACATAATTTCTTCCTTCCCCAAGCCACTTTACAAATTAAAGCTTACAAGGAGGTTGATTTTGAGGATCTGGCTCAATGCCAAACTCCTTTTTTTTTTCCTTTTTCTTTTTCTTTTTCTTTTTTTAAAAACAACAGAGCCATCTTTTGGTGAATCCATATACTGCAAGTGAGCAGGGGCTGTTAACACAGCATAGTGCTTGCTGGTGAGTGCCTGTGAGCCTGGACTGCCTACCTTCACAGTTTCTCTTTGATGTTCTAAAACCACAGGGACTTGGCCCATTGGCCATGAAATGAAATATCACCATAAGGAAAGGCAGACTTAGGAGCCAAATGTGGGGATAATCCCAGCACTGGGGAGGTGGAGGCAGGAAGGAAACCTTGGGCTACATAGTAAACTTCAAGCTACACTGGGCTCCACAGTGAGTCCTGTCTGGGGTGAGGAGAACAGGGTGGAGAACAACATAGACAGACAAAGGAAGGCAGAGCTGGTGTCTGCCTCCACTACCTGAAATGCAGTTCAATCTGAATGGAGCCCTGGGTGGCGCTGCTGCTCTTGGAGGGCTGAAAGATACAGTTGAACACATTGGTCATGCCATGGCTGGGCTTCAGCCCAGAATAGCGGGTGTCAAATGCCATCATAGAATGGGAAACCAAGTTAATGGACTTGGTCTGGTTGGAAAAACTCTCATAGAGCAGCTTACATTTCTTAAAGTCAAATCTGAAAGGGAAGAAAGCAAAGGAGAAGTTAAACACAATCCTACCTTATGAAATGAAGTTCTGGTGTGAAACAAGACTGACATCATCAAGCGTACCAGAGTACCATTCAATCTGAGATCCTGAACTGGTTTTGTTCACAGGGCACTCAAAATGTAGTCAGTGGCACTGCCTTAAACCTTTTCCAGTCACAGAGAGGAGATTACATCCATAGGAGTGCATGAGGAATAATAATATACCCAATCTATTATATCCATTTACCTTAATGATTTACCACCCATGTCCCATCCTAGGCTAACAAAGCCATGTGTTAAATCATAATCCCCAATGGATATCCAGGGTCTCTTTTGACCTTCATCTGTGAAATTATAGCTTGCCTGAGGCTTGTCTCTCCAGAGTCGGCAGGCACATCTATGTAAGACCACTACAGCTCACTGGAAGCAACATCCTACGCGCTCAGGGAAGTAAGAAAACTGACCCAGCAACAGCAGGTGTATCCAGACCCACTGTCTTTTTTGGAAAGAGAAAGTTGCAAAGAGCGATTAGGAGTTGCTCAGTACCATTATGATACACACAGAATCATTCCGCATTGAAAAACTCAAGGTACAAATCAAAAGAGTAGCTGGCCCCCAAAAATGCAGGTTCACCATGGCATGGCTCCCCTCAGCTGATCTGGGAGCAGGCCACACAAGCTTTGAACAGAAAGACATGACAAGTGAGAGTGCTTCAGACAGGCCTTACTAGCCTTGACACCCCATTTTCAAATGTGACCCAGCTTTCCAGCCATATAACCTAGGGCTAGTAAAATAAGTAAATTCATAAATAAACCAACAACAGCAATCTATCTAGAAAACTAGAGCATCAGCTGCCCCACGTAGAGGACAAGGGAGGGCTTTCAGGGTAAAAATACAATGCATGCTTCAAAATCCCACACTGTGTTCCTACACCACAGAATTCAACTAGCCATCACATACCCATAAAGGAAGCAGTTGCTATGTTGCTTCTAGATGTTTCCAAGTAGGGAGCTCAGCCCAGTGCTGCCAATTTTCAAAACAGTTCTCATTCATATTTTCTATCTGTCTGCTATATCTGTCTGAATTCTCTCTGCTTTAAAACACTTATCCACAAGGCAGTCACCAGTGGTACTCTGCCCACAACTGTGTCAAAATTACATAAACACAGGGCAAGGTGCCCCATTCCCCACTCCTTAATACTAGTGGGACCATACTCCAGCTCCAAGTGTCCCAGAGCACTGAGGCTAGTCCAGAGCTCTTTATGTTTCAATCTGTCCTGTATGTGGGGTACATGGTTCTTACAAGAGTTAAGCAAAGCCTTACCTGGCTAGGGAGCCAGTGCCTTCTTTTCCTTTTGGATCCTTGAGCTCCAGACTCACGTTCACCATATCAATGAGGAAGCACATGCACGTGTACACTTCTCCACTCAGCACAGTCTGTGAAAGGAAAATACTCGTCAGTCCTAGAGTAATGGTGCCAACCTGAAAAATGGCTCAAAGATAAAGAAATCTATTCCACTGGCTGTCCCACCACTGCTCGCTTCTGCTCCCTGCATGCTTGGAGGAATATCCACATAGGTGACCACCAACTGAGACTGACTACAAGCTTGGAAGAACACGCTGGCAGTCGTACTCACGTGAATCCTTGGATCCTGCAGATCATAAGGCCGCATGAAGTCTTCTATGGGCTCTCCCAGGTTGTTCTCTAACAAGCCACGGATCAGCTTGTATTTATACAGATCCAGGGAGCAGTGCACAGAGGACAGACTGCCATGGACAGATATGTCTGCAACAGTGTGGCTTATTTCTCTATGAAAAGAAAGGAGGCCATGCTCACAAATAAGTTACTAACTGCTTTGGCACAGCACAGACAAATGTAAGGCTATAATATAATGTCTATTATCAACCAGTTAATCTCAAATTTCTAATGGCAAAAGCAGTCATGTAGCTCTCATTGTGCTTAAGGTACACACAAGGAATGCATTGTGCCATGCTCTAACTACAAAAAAGGTTTTAGCTCCCAAATGTGCAAGGAGAAAAATCCTCAAATCTAATGAGCTAGGGATATGGCTCACTAAAGCTTGTCTAGCACACATGGGCCCAGGGTTCCACCCTGAGCATGCCAAATGAGTATATACAAATAGGTGTATGTGTGTGTGTGTGTGTGTGTGTGTGTGTGTGTGTGTGTATGTGTGTGCATGCATGTATATATGTGTGAGTGTGTGTGTATATACATACAAATACATATGAGCTAATTAATGTTTTCTTTATTTCATATATATGGATGTTTTACCTGAATTTGTGTCTATATACCACATGTGTGCAGTGCCTGTAGAGTTCAGGAGGGATCATATGTATGTAACTCCTGGAAATGGAGTTATAAGTGGTTTCCACCTACCATACAGGTACTAGAAATTGAACCCAGATTCTCTACAAGAGCAACCATTGCTCATAAATTCTGAGCTTTGTCTCTAGCCACACATTTTTAGTTTTTTTTTTTTTACTTTTTGAGACAATCCTCCCACTTCAGCCTCCTGAATTGGGGTTATAGGCATAACACCCCACACCAGGCCTAACTAGTCTAGGAACAAGAAAAATCTCAGCCAGGTGTGATGGCGCACGCCTTTAATCCTAGCACTTGGGAGGCAGAGGCAGGCGGATTCAAGGCCAGCCTGGTCTACAGAGTGAGTTCCAGGACAGCCAGGGCTACACAGAGAAACCTTGTCTTGAAAAACCAAAAAAAAAAAAAAAAAAAAAAAAAAAAAAAAAAAAAAAAGAAAGAAAAATCTCACAAGACTCAAATAACTTAAACATTCCAGTTGGGGAAATTGCAACGACCAGATGTCCAGCGATTATCTCCAGCTCCCAAAGTAGGTGGAAAAAGAAAGAAGCCCCCCCCCCCCATCCCCCGCGCACCCTCCCAGGATGGGTAGGGAGAACAACACTCATTAGGAGAACACCTGACAGATTTCTAGGAACACTTGTGGTGAGATTGAAGATGTGCAGGGCTCCAGAGCACACATGTTCATGCTAGGACTAAAGCTCTCTGCCTCCCATGGCTGCAACAAGCATCCTGAGTCCTCCAGACACTATGTCTGAACACATGAACTCAAGGGCTGGGTTTCTAGTGGAAAATGTACATAGCTATATTTAAAGAAAGAAAGAGAAAGGGAGGGAGGGAAGGAGGGAGGGAAGGAGGGAGGGAGGGAGGGAGGAAGGGAGGAAGGAAGGAAGGAAAAAAGACAGACAGACCTGTTCTGGGGCTGGAACACAGCTCGACGGTAGGGTGTTTGCTTAGCATATACTGTGACTCTAGATTTGACACTCAGAACTGCCAAAAATAAATAAATTTGACTTGCCTTCAAGGAAAAACCTATGTACAATAGTCTGTTTTGTATGGTTTTGATTAATGAATTGGAAGTGGGGGTAAGATGCAAGCATGCTGAGTGCAGGTATCCAGGGAGGCCTCTGAAGCTGGGGTCAGAAGGTTATAGGCCACCTGGTACAGGTGCTAAGAACCGAACTCAGGGCCTTTCAAAAGAAGCCCATGCTCTTAACCACCGCCTTATCTCTCTAGTCACACACGTTAGAGTTTAAAGAGACAAATAATGCCATCAACAAAGGACAGCAGGGAAGCCTACCAAGTGGTAGGCTCGTGGGTGGGGAGCAGACATCTACTGGAGTCTCTCACTGGGCTACAGAGCCTTGCCACCCTACATAGCACACAGGAAGTGGGAGAAGATTACAGAAGTGAAGGACAAAAAAAGCACTTTTTAAAAACCATTGCTTGCAAAGAAAATCAAGAGTTCAATTTCCAAATAAGAAGTACTTAGGATGGCCAAGCCAGGCTAGCCAAATAGAGCTCGTGCAGAGCGTTTCTGGACAGCAGCCAGGGAGCTCTGAAATAACAGGCTCCAGTGAGACAAACACCCCAGCGAGCTACACCTCAGCGAGCTACACCCCAGCGAGCTACACCCCAGCGAGCTACACCCCAGCGAGCTAACACCCCAGCGAACTAACACCCCAGCGAACTAACACCCCAGCGAGCTACACCCCAGCGAGCTAACACCCCAGTGAGCTACACCCGAGCGAGCTAACACCCCAGCGAGCTACACCCCAGCGAACTAACACCCCAGCGAGCTACACCCCAGCGAGCTACACCTCAGCGAGCTACACCCCAGCGAGCTAACACCCCAGCGAGCTACACCCGAGCGAGCTAACACCCCAGTGAGCTACACCCGAGCGAGCTAACACCCCAGCGAACTAACACCCCAGCAAACTAACACCCCAGCGAGCTACACCCCAGCGAGCTACACTGGAGTAGTCAACTGGAGAGCAATGGAAAATGGCATCAAGTTGAGTCACCCAAACCTGGAGACTGAAAATGGCTAGTAAGCCCCAGCCAAGTAGTCCTCATTACAAGTATCTTTTATTTGGGATTTGTTTATAAACTTTCATTTGTGTATGTGCATGTGTGCATGTGAGTGCAACTGTTCATGGAAGCCATAAGAGGACATTAGATTCTCCAGAGCTGGAGTTACAGATAGTTGTGAGCTGCCTAGCATGTACAATAGGAACAAAATGTGGGTCCCCTGGAAGAGCAGAAAGCTCTCTTAACCACTAAACCATCTCCAGACTCAGCAAATCTCTTTCATTGCTATCTAGCTACTTTCTATCTTTCACTGGAGTCAAAGTGCAAAATGCTGCTTTCTCTCAAACCAAAGAAACAGAGTGAAAGATGTCATACTGCAATCGTTGCTTCCAGTCCACATGCATGGACTGGGAGTGAGCCAGACAAACAGGAACACTCCCTGGACCACAACCTTGCTAAACACACAACCAGCCTTTAGCACTGAGCATAACTCTGCTGGGCTAGGATCATAAAGTTTCCCAGGCAGTTATAGAGCCAATGAGAACTAAATTGCTCTATAACTGCCTGGGATTTGCAGTTTTGATTGCTCTGAACTACAGACACAAGCTTCCTACACATTAGGATAACTACAAGGTGAACTGGGATAGACCCCTTAGTCTTTCAGTGGGTTTCCTGGTGTGGTAAGGGCAAATTTGCACCTGGGCTGCTATACAAAGTAAACGGACCCCAGAGTGTCAGCAGCAGCAGGTCCAGAGTCCATTGCACTTGGAACACTTACTCCCAATGTCCATCCTTTCTAGACACCTTGCTGGCCCTCTACCTCCCTATCACCACTGAAATCCATGCTAATTTCCAACATTTTCCTCTTTGACCCCAAGGCAGGGTTTTGTATCATCTTGCATCACAGTTCCTGAATCAAACACTAACTTAAAGCTATCTACCCACCTGCCTGTGTCCCTCAACAACACTTAATCCCTGTGACAACATCAGTCTCTCTCCCATCACAGAAGCCCTTGTGAATAGCACATAGTAAGGACTCAATTAACATTCACTAAGTAAAGGAGTGTGCTTCTCCTGACTTACCTTATAGCACTTACTTCCAAGCTGCTAAGATTCTACTTACATGACATTCAGATAAAACACTCACTTGTCCAAATTCCTCTCCACCTGCAATTTTAGCCTGCAAGGCTCAGTTAAAAGACTTCCTCCTGTCTGTCGCACAAAATAGGAAGGGAAGATCAGGTCCCCACTACTGTTTTCTGAGGTTTTTGAGCCCTCTCTGGGATGTCTCTCTGCAGCAAAGATGTCCATGTCCTGGAGATCCACAACAATGCAATCCAGCAGGCAGACATGGTCTTCTACAAGGACCCAAAGGAAAAAGAAGTAAAGACAAGGGAGCAAGCAGAAAAAGCTGGGCCTGAGCAAACTTAAGGACCAGAGTCAGTTCATTCTTCCTTTGAGAATCAGAAGCAGCTCTGCACTGCTCAGAAGCCTCGCTGTCAAGGCCCTGACGATAGCCTCTAGCACCAGGCCATGATTCTATGTGTTTCTCTTACCACTGATCAACCCAAACCACCTTCACCCTTGCCTACACCTCCACAAAATATCTTCCAGGATACTTTCATAATTCTACTGTGGCCCTCAGAAAGCTATTCTTTCCACAAAACACCTGGAAGGGAAAGAAACAGACTGAAATGTTCTCTTTCTCTGGAAACTTCAGTAGCTACGTTTAATCCAAAACCCTGCAGAACTCCCTGCAAACGCCTGGGAGGCACTACAGAAGCCCATAACCCACTTTTCTGACCTCATCTAAGCCATTTTCCCATTTGATCTCCAAATCCCGGGCATCTTCCAAAAGGCCACAGTCCTTGAATCAAACACTAACTTAAAGCTATCTACCCACCTGCCTGTGTCCCTCAACAATTAAACATCCCACTCTCTTTGCTTCTTCGGCAGCCTCATCAGTACCATCACCTTCCCACCTCTATCGGGTCCTCAATTTTCTTCTTTTTCCCACAACATATACTATAATCTATCAATATTTATGCTCATCTAATATCTACTATCTTAAACTCTATCTAATATTGAGATGTCTAGTATCTTTCTCCTGTAAGCACCATACTGGGCAAGCATACCTGAGGGGATACTAATGTACTGGGGACAGTATTTAAACACCTCGCCTTAAGCAGAGGCTTAATAAAGAGTTCTTGAATGGACAGTTGCACTAACAAGTATGTAAAACTTATCAGAGCTGGGCAGATCTGTGACAGAGGTGTAGAATGGCAATGTCATGGCCTCAGAGAGGCCTCAGGGAGCAGCTGTGAAAGTGGAGACATTTTGAAAACCACGGCCTTCATCCAAGACCAAGTACCACACTGATGAGTGAATTTTTCTTACAAAACATCAGCTGGATAGGAGAAATGATGCTGGAAGAGATAACTTCCTGTAAGATACTCCAAATCTCTCTGTGTATGTTTGTACATATTCAAATGTGTGTACATCTGTGTGCAGTGCCCATGCACATTCATTTGTATGTGGAGGTCAGAGGTCAATGACCTGTGTCATCTTCTTTAATTGTTCTATACCTTATTTTTTGAGCAAGGTCTCTCACTCAACCTGGAGCTTGCCAATTCAGCTAGACTAGCTGGCCAACAAGCTCCAGGGATTCCCCCCGACTCCACCTTCACAGTGGTGGTATTACATGCACGTGCCTCTTTACCCAGTGTTGTTGTTACTAACATGGGTGCTGAGGATTAAACTGCAGTCCTCATTCTTTTGTGCCAGTATTTTACTGACTGAGCCATCTCTCTACCCCCTCCAAATCTCTTCTTGCAGAAATCTACCTACATGTCAATCTGGCTGCATGCCTAATTGTCACTATTTTAACCACTTACAGACTGGCTCATGGCACCCCTCCAAGTACCACAGCACCTATCACAGCTCAGGGACAGAGTCACATCAGACAACTGTACTCTTCCAAAACTTATTGCCCAGCCCTACCACTTGCCAGCCACATGACAAGCCAAATTATACCATCTGTCTAAACCTTTGCCCCTCTCTCTGTGAGGGGAGATAAATCTTGAGCAGGATAACACAAGGGTAAGTCCACACAAACATGGCATCAGGTTCACTGGTGTGTTCAAGAAAATGCCACAATTATGAACGAAAGTATCTTTCATGAACACAGCCATTACTCTGTTTGCTTGCACCTCTAGTGCTGTGAGGTCCTACAGGGAGTCTACCAATCCTTGGGCAGATCTTGCACAAGCACCTGCCATTCTTCGGTGCCCACAGTGCATTGGCATTGAGCTCATCACTGCCACCCTTACTCATGCCTCCTTCCCAACCAAGGTCCTTACTTTCCAATACAGCATCCATCATGACATGCTAAAAACTCCAGAGCCCAGATTAGGCCAAGGTTCAGAATGACTGATTCTTACACATTAGGGCAGGCTTAGAATAACTGATTCTTACATTCACAAGAAGGGTACAGGCACAATCCCAACAGAAAGGCAGAGGCAAGATAAGAGGTCAAGATAGCCTAGGCTACATATAAAGCCATGTCCCAAAAAGCCCACAGAGAAAAAAGAAATCTAAAACAAGACCATTCACAACAGACCTCTCAGAGTAATTTTGTATTTCTCTGTCCTTACACCCTACACCTCATTGACACTAAGGTTAGTGTCTTGATTTGGAGAACTTAACAGTGTCCTATAAGAACAGGATCTGGAAAACAGCTCATGAGGTCACAGGACTAACTGGGCTATCACCATCTACTGGGAAACATCTGGACCAGTATGAATCCCACAGACAACCAAAAACCTCTTTATTTCTATTGCATCTTCTAATTCAATCTACTTTAGAAGTTACAGAAGACTAAACCCACCTAAGACACTCATGCCCCCAAAGCAGCATGAGGCCTGATATTCACACAGATGCTGTCTCCTATCAGCCTCCACAGTATCAACACATTCCTCAGAGCTCCCTGAAAGGGCTTCAGGACAGTCCCCAGCTCTTTCCTCTTCTCTTACCTGGACTGCTGGAACTTTGGTTAACAGGTGGCACAGCCTGCTGCCCACGCTGTTTGATGGAGGCACTGGGTACAAAGTCACTCTTCAAGCTCCCAAGGCCCACTCCTGAAGGAGGCATCATGAACAGCCCCTGTACCTGGGGCCCTTTGGGGTCCTCTGTGCTTGTCATTTTCCTCATACTGTGTTTCGGGGTACCTGTTGGAGAAGCTGAAGGCACAGATTCCTAGGAGGAACAAAAGAAAACTAGAATTGCAGAGATGAGGGGGTAACAATACCTTCAACCAGCTCAGAAATTATATCCTAGTCCCTATGTTCTCAAAGAGCCTAGAGACAAGAAAGTGAGGGCCATGACACTTACCACCACACACATGTCTATAAAAATGTTACCAAAGATTCCATACCTACTGAGAACTACAGCAACATCACAAGAAGACAGTCTTTGGCTCAAGAACAAATTCCAATTTCTGTCAAAGTCAACCAAAGGAAATCTCCCAGCCATATAATATATTTACTGCTTTGGGGGTAAGGAGGGCTTACTGTAATTTAAAAAACAAAATGTATCTAGGAGACTATAGATGTGCCCCAGGTATTAGAATGCTTCCCTAGCTTGCAAGAAGCCCTGGGTCCAATGCCCAGCACCAAATAAACTGAATGTTGTGGCACACGCCTGTAATCCAAGTGAAGTGGAAGGATCAGAGACTCAAGATTATTCTCAATTACACATCAAGTTCGAAGCCAGACTGGGATATAAACAAAAAGTACCTAATGGTAATACGACTGCAAGAAGACACTTGTGCTTTCTAACTTCCTATCTCAGTAACCACAGAAATGAAACAAAAGGCAAGCAGAGAACCCTAGCCGCCTATGTCAGATTTATATACAGAGTACAGCCAGCCCCGGGACTCTCCTGAAAAGACAGGCCGCTTTCGATTTATATACAGAGTACAGCCAGCCCCGGGACTCCCCTGAAAAGACAGGCCGCTTTCGATTTATATACAGAGTACAGCCAGCCCCAGGACTCTCCTGAAAAGACAGGCCGCTTTCTTGCTGAGTGCTTTGGCTGACTGCAAGTGGAAATGTTGATTCCACGGAGTGAACTTGTCACTGGCGTTTTCAACTTCCCTGGGTCTGCACAACCCCTCAGAGCCCCGTCTGTGTGTGGCTTCTGCGTTGTGAGACAGCGCCTCTCACCCACCACCAGGACCCTCCCTGGAGCATGAAAAGCATGGCTCTCTGGTCTTGCATCAAGGCTGACTCCTCAGCTTTGGGAAAAGTTGAAAAGCCACAGCCTCTGCTTTCTGAACAGTAATGAAAACTATCAGCAACGCAAGCTTCCTGCATTTTTTCTACGGAGCATTACTAGGCAAACGCTACCATTTAAATGTTCCCATAGTAAAACTGCCCCAGTACTATATTTAAACTCCAGAGAGTTTGTTACTCTTTTATTTGACTCACTTCTACATCCTCTCTGCTGTTAGTTTAAATAAATCAATAGCTTGAGGAGATCAACCCAAAGCTTTTGAATGACTCTGACTATGATTTAAGAAACTATGGTTTAAGCAAAAGCTATGGTTGAGAAAAAGAAAAGGCAAACATGTGCCAGAATCCAAACATGTCCTCAGTAAAACAGGTTTTAGAGGAAACTGTCGCACATGTAAGAGTCATAAAACCTGGGGATAGAGGGCACCAGTGCTCCAGGGATCTACATGTGCCAAGGCAGGAGTATTTGCTGTTCTTGGGCCACTCGACATTGTATTAGACACACCCCACACGGGCAAGAACATCAACAGGCAAGTGTAAATGCAGAGCATAAGAGGAAGTATCAACTCAAAGCCCATCCATCAGCACTGAGGTCAGATGAGCTGAACTGCATGCTAAGTGCACCAGATCACAGGGATCTAGACAAAAGACACACTCCACACAGCCTTATGGAATTCCACTCAACAACCCTGAGCCTGTAAGGCTGCAGCTTTCCCGGGATTTCTGAATATAAAGTGAGGTCATTCAGGAAGTACTGGCCAGGACTAAAAAGACTTTTAATATAGGCCTTAAGAAAGGCTTTCCTGGGCTGGAGAGATGGCTCAGGGGTTAAGAGCACAGACTGCTCTTCCGAAGTTCCTGAGCTCAAATCCCAGCAACCACATGGTGGCTCACAACCACTCGTAACGAGATCTGATGCCCTCTTCTGGAGTATCTGACGACAGCTACAGTGTACTTACATATAATAAATAAATAAATCTTT
>NW_022196900.1:101721898-101732543 GCF_008632895.1 Mastomys coucha
AAAAAAAAAAAAAAAAAAACAAAGAAAGGCTTTCCTATACAGGCAAGAAGCAACTGCCCTAAAGCAACCACACAAAAAGTAATAAAGCAGGCTTCGCATACAGCTAAGCATCTCAAACGGCCAGCGTTTGGGGCTTCAATTTGTTTTGTTTTAAGTATATGAATGTGAACTGACTACTGAATCCCATAAAGTTGTTTTATTTTATTCAGAATAACCAAAAGAGAGAGAGAGAGAGACAGAGAGACAGAGAGAGACAGAGAGAGAGAGACAGAGAGAGAGAGAGAGAGAGAGAGAGAGAGAGAGAGAGAGACAGAGAGAGAGAGAGAGGAGAGAGAGAGGGAGAGGGGAGCTCAACCACATTATACCTTGAAGAAAAGGCAATCTTTGTAGGTACCGCCACCTAAAATCAAATCCTCAAAAACAAAGACAGCAAAGTTTTAAAATGTTAAAATTAAAATTTGTGCTGTTATTTGGCTTAACAAAAACTGGAATCTTTTTGTAAAAATGTCTTGCAATAGTTTGGCAATTCTTCATCCACAGCCAACTTTAGAGCACACTTGCTAGCCCATATACAGACATATGTGGCATAGAAAATGAGCTCATTCCCTTTGCTGGGAGGGGAGAGAAACAGAACACTGAGCAGAACTAGATTACCATTTCTGACTACAGTTTACCCCCTGCCTCACACATTTAGTGTAACCTCAAAATAAAGATATATTACTGACACATTCCAAAGAACTCACTGTCAATTCCTGTCACACTCCCTACACCTCCAGAAAGGGAGAGCGGCTAGAGACAAAATGCAATCACAAAGAGCTATGGAGCTCCCTGATAAAGCGTGCACACTGGACTCACAGTTGCCAAGTTCTCATGTGAGTGTACACATGAGAAGGCATGCAAAAGAGGTCCTACTGCCCCTGACCCTGGGACATCCTTTTTCTTGTCTTCCAGCTCTGTAAGGAGCTAGTGGACCTGCTTCCCCTGAGGTCTACAGGCTCCTATAGTAACTTACTGGATCTGAGGGTGGGGATTGTGCGAACCCTAATCTGTTGCTGGTTAGTCAGAAACAAGAGACACCTGGACCTGTGGCTGGTGTCCGAAGTAGGCCCAAGCTACCTAACCGCAGGTAGCTATGCCACTTGGAGAATGTCCAGCGGGTCTCTACAAAGTTAGAAAATGGATGTGGGGAAGGTCCTACATAGCTAGTGCCAGAAGTGCTATGAAGAAACAGCGTTTCTTTCTATATATAGAGAATTTAGCACCAAACGACAAGCGATGGGTGTTCGACGGTGATAGGCTCTTTACTAGTGTCCTCACTGTTCTGATGAGCTTACAATCAAATTTTATCTCAACTCCTCAAGACATATCTCTTTTCCCAGCTGGGCAACAAAACAGGCACTGTTGGTGGGGTTCTAAGACATGTTACAGCCACACACCAAAGATGAGTCTGTACTGAATCAAAAGAGTACATGAAGGCTGGAGACTAGCAAGGACTGGGGAATGATGGCATCTCTCTCTGCTCTTTAGAAACATCATTCAGCCTCCTGCAAGGCAGAAACCAGTGAGCGGATCCTCAGGCTGCCTCCAGACTCAGCTCTGGAGCTCTCTGGCTGCTCTGCTCATGCTCAGAGTCATAGCCTTTCCAAATACAGAGTGAAAATGCTGGCAAACCTCACGCTGACCCTGAACACCTCCAAACATGGTAAGAAACAAATGCCCAGGTCATTTTAAAATGCAGAGTAGGGCATGATCTAACATTTTACCACTGAGCTATTAAGTGTCTTCAAATAAAAACAGGACCAAATCATAAAAACAGCTCATCTAGAAAGGAATGCCTTTTTAAAAAAAAAATTTACTATTACAGTGTAAGTACATGATGTGTGGGTGTGAGTAGGGGTACATGTGAGCATCTGAAAATAATTTTGGGGGTCCATTCTCTCCTTCTACTATAGTTCCAGGGACTAAACTGAAGGTGGTCAGGCTTGGTGGCAAGTGTTTTACCCACTGAGTGATCTCACCAGCCCAGAAACACTTTTATGCATGTAGAGCACTGTGATGGAGATGGAAGGCTGGTCCTACAGGGATGTTGGCTCAAACAAGTTAGTTACACTTAATGCGGATTACAACTTAACACTATTTCAGTTGAAATGTCAATAAAATTCTAAAGAAACCTCCCAGCCACGGGGGCCTCAGAAGTAACAAAAGCCCCTGTGCTATAGGCTGGGGATTTTTCAGTTCATATTCATATGAGAATGAAACTAAACAGACACTGATGGCTCACCTTATCCTGTAGGGAGAAAGTCCCAGGAAAACCAGCGAAGAGAAATTTGTTCTTCACTTTCAACTTGCCCAAATTTGCTACTATCAGATTATTTGATCTGGAACTTTCTGGGATGAGAAGCACAGGGGCACCGGCCTCAATATCCAGAAGAATCCTCGAGCAGCGCTGTGCCTGGTCCCTCACCTGGTAAGACAGGAAAGTATCTGGAGGCTCAGTTAATTCTCCAACTTATAATTGGACCTCCAGAGTCCAAAAACTTTCATAAATGCACACAGTAATTAAAGAACATGAGAGTTTATTTGTGCCCACAAAGTAAATTAGAATCAGAAACAAACTGATAATGCAAAGTCCTCAAATACTTGGAAATTAAATTTCACACTTCTAAGTAACCTACAGATCAGAGAATAAAAGAAATTAGAAAATAATTTTACATGTGTAAACCAAGGTAACAACAAGTACTCTCACCATGGTAGCAGTCTCCCCAGGCCTGAGCGGCTTTTTCCTCTTTTATATCTGTTTGCTTGGTTGGGTTGGGTTTTTTTCTTTTGGTTTTGTTTTTTCAAGACAGGTCTCTGTGTGGCCCTGGCTGTCCTAGAACTTGCTTTGTAAACCAGACTGACCTCAAACTCAGAGATCTGCCTGCCTCTCCTCCTCAAGGACTGAGACACAAGTGTGTGCCACCATGCCTGGCAAACCATTTATTTTATGCATTATATGTGTTTTCCTAAATATACATGTGTGCACTATATGAGTGCCTCGTGTCCGGGAAGGAAGAGGGGGCATCAGCCTTCCTGGAAATGGAGTTACAGACACTAGTGGACCACCATATGGGTGCTGGGAACCAAAACTGGGTCCTCTGCAAGAGCAGCCAATGCTCTTAGCCACTGAGCTACTTTCTGAAGAGAAAAATACATCTTTACAGTACAAACGGCTTCTTAGGGGGGTGGGGGGGATTTTAGGGGTTGAATCTAGTGCTCTGTCAGTGAGCTACACCCACAAAAAGACCCTTTAAACTTTTTAATTTTTTAATATGTGTGTGTGGTATATGTGTTAGGGAGGAGGCATGCATTCTATGTCACACGTGCAGAGGTCAAAGGACAACTCTATGGAGTTGGTTCTTTTCTTTCACCTTTCAATGGATTCTATGGATCAAACTCGGGACATTGGGCCTTTATACAAACATCTTTAAATGCTGAGCCAACATTTTATATGCCTACCCCCACTATCTTGCTGAGTATCAACATAACTCATTAGCTTGTTTTCTTGTTGCTATCATCCCACTAACATATACTGGGAGAGTCATTTTCTTTCGTAATGTAGCCACTGGTAGGTTGCCCATGCTCCAGTGTAATCCTCACATCCATGTTTACATGAGCAGCTAACTGGGCTCAGTGAATTATTCAAAACAAAAGAGGAAATTGAGAGGGTGACTTTTTAGAAGTCTGAGAGGAATTTGAGGAGAGAAGTAGGGGAATTGATGATAAAAATACATTGATATTCTTATAATTCCAATGGTTGAGATAATAGCAGTTGAATCACACATCTAAGGCCAGCTTAATTGACACAGTGAGTTAAACTCAGCCTGGCTTACACAGTAAGACAATGCCTCACAAACCACGGTCTAGGGGTGCTAGCACAATGACAGGAAAGAGGCCAGAGGTGTAAGACCCCAGAGTCTACGACCTGCAACAAAGTGGGGGAAATGACTGGGGTATTAAGGATGCCACATATACCCATTCACATAACTATTAAATATCATAAATAATTTTTAAAGTTCTATTGACCAGGACTCTGAAAATAGCTTACTGTTCACAGTACTGGCTATGTAAGCATGAGGATATGAATTTGGATCTCCAGAACCTACATGTGTTGATCAGACTTCATTGTAAACTTGATACTGTCTAGAAGCACAGAGTCTTAGTGAGGGAATCTTTACACTGGGTGGGCCTGTGGGAATGTCTGGGGTGGCAGAGGACATCTAAACTGATATGGGAGGACTCAACCCAGTATTACCTAGGCAGAGGACCCAGAGTTATTTAAGAACAGAGAAATCGAGCTGAGCAAGCAAGCAAGTGAGCTGAGCATGCACGCATTCATTCATTTCTCTCTGCTCTGGACTACAATGGAATGTGACCAATTGCAAAAGGCTCCAGCTGCAGTGACTTCCCAGCTATGACGGACTGTAACCTGGAATTATGTGCTAAATAAACTCTTTCTTCCCTAAGTCCTTTTGCCAGGGTACTTCATCAGAGCAACAGAATTGGAACTAGAACACCATGTAAAAGTCAGGCCTGGCAGCAGTGCTAGGGAGTGGAAACAGGAGGGTCCTAGTGACCTGCTGGCCAACCATGCTAACTGAAACAGCAAGCTTGAGGGACCCTACATTCACATTCAGTAATTAAGATACTCAATGTCAACCTCTGATCCCATGTGCCCACATAAGCAAGCATGTACGTGCAAACACACACACACACACACACACACACACACACACACACTCACACACACACACACCCCTCACATAATGTTATTGTTATTCCTTAGATACCTGTTTGTTTTCAAACTAGAGACAGAAAGGGTGTGGATCTGGATGGGAGGTGACAGGAGAGGAACTGAGACAAGCTGGGAAAGGGGAAACCATAATCAGAATATAAGAAGAAAACCTATTTTCAATAAGAGAACTTTTTTTTTTAAGTTCCATAGATCAAATTAGAAAGGCAACCTGAAGGTGTGACGCTACCCACCGTCTGACCCTCGATAGCAGCTCGCTGGCGCCCTAAGACATCTTGCAGCTGAGTGAAGTGTTGAATGAAGGCCACCACCTCGGCCTGAAAGCGCTGCGTGTGCACATACTGCACAGAGGCCATCTGCAGGCTCACGCGAATGTCGTGCTCTCTCTGAAGCAGAGGGTCTGGCTGCCCATATCTGGAAATTGGGACAAATAAAGGACTCAGACAGCAGCAAGATTTGAGTATTAAAAGAAACCTAAGGTTGATTTAAGGGCTTCCCTTCCAAAAAGCTTTAGCTATTAAAATGGAAAGCCCCAAAAGCAAGCCCGTTAATAATTTTCCACATTGTGCTAAGGACATTAAACAAAAGTGTGGTATGGCCACCAAGGCAACCAAGAGTAGGTACCACTAAGCATGAAACTCACATTTCCAGAAGAAACCTAAGCTGTTCTTGCACAGCACTTCCTGCTCCTGCCTTAAGGGCCGCAGTTGTTCCTGGCAGAGACTGTGATAACATGGGCTTGGGAAGTAATTTTAAAAGCTATGGAGAAATGGGGGCAGCAGAACTACCGCTTCTGGGGAAAGCAGGCTTCTAAAAACAGAGAGGGGTTTTCACTGCCTTTTTGTCAGTGAAATGTAGACTGTAATGTCGAGTGTGGATTCAAAGATGAACAGTGACTTTTACAGTCACTTGGGATCTAACAGGCCAAGATGCCATAGTAAGTGAGGGAAAATTCATATTTACAAAGGAATGCACTTTTATGCCAAGCAGAAAATTAAGAGTTCACATTGTCTCATTTACTGTAGAATCATGTCATTGTGATTACATAAAATAAAACAATCAATCTAAGCCTGAAAGTCCCAATTCTCAGGAGAGAACGGTAACTTCACAGTGAGGAGTTCTGGGACCTGGTGGAGAGGGAAGCAAGGGAGATTGAACCCAGAGTTTTACATATGCTAGCAAGCAGTCTACTGCTAAGCTACATCCTCTTCCCACAGGTGGCTTTTTTGGAACTTCTTTTCTCAGCACTAACAGAACACTGAAAGTTGGGGGAAAATCTTACGTAAGAATACACATTCTCTAATACCTCTCAAGAAATCTGAACACCTCATCCAGGAAACCATTCTTTAAAGTAAACAGACAGGCCTAAAGATACCCAGTAAAACCCAACAAGGAACTCAATTTAAGTCATATTTATTAGCAAAACCAGCACACTCTCATTACTCAGCATGAGTAGTGCTCTCAGACTAAAATCATGCTGTGGAAGCTTGGAGATTGCTCAACTCAGGCCCGCATTAATAGGCATAGGAAAAGTGGCACACAGATTAAGTGACATGCTTTGGGTCATACAGCAAGTTGGTTGGAGCTGACCGAGACCAGGTCTTCTGATAATTGCGATTGTGTCAAGCCTATCCCATACTCAAATGGCATTAAATAGTCTCCAACACAAATCTTGTTTATTAAAAATTCTATATAAATCAGGAGTCCTCACAAGCTAGACATTTTCAATTTTACTTTAAAAAGTAAAATTGTTTTTCCAATGTTTTATCAATAAGAATTTTAAACAATGAGCTGGCAAGACAGTTCAGTGGATCAAGGCACTTTCTGTCAAACTTCAAGACCTGGGTTCATTCCCCAGAACCCACATGATGTAAGCAGAGAACCAACCCTGCAAGTCATCCACTGTGGAAGACACAGAAAATAAACAAATGTAAAACAATGTTGATGACCAACTCCAAACAGCAGTGATCGTGACACACGGCTAGAGCGCAGGTGTGTGCTGTACAGCAGTGATCGTGACACACGGCTAGAGCGTAAGTGGGTGCTTTTACTTGAAAGTCTGGAAGATGAGAGCTTCCTCTCCACTTGTGGTGAAGCGTTCTCTGTAGAAGTCTCCATGTGGCGTGAGGTCACTCAGAGACAGGCTCCCGATGCTTCCCTGCAAGGCCAGGTCTCCTTCTACGTGTGTCAAAATCAGAACATGTTATTATGGACCTTTTCTAAAATTGCTTAATATAGTTGAATTAAAAATGATATGTAAACCTTTAATCCCAGCACTCGGGAGGCAGAGACAGGTGAATTTCTGAGTTCGAGGCCAGCCTGGTCTACAGAGTGAGTTCCAGGACAGCCAGGGCTACACAGAGAAACCCTGTCTCGAAAAAAACAACAAAACAAAACAAAACAAAGATATGCACATGCCTCCAACTTTCATTTTTTTTAATCAAAATAAATGTCAGAAGTAAATTTTCAGATGCCAAGATACCAGGAAAACATTTCATATGCTATTTCTAAGGGTTTCAATAATAAAGTTTAAAGGAGTTGAATAAGTCTAAACAATAACAACAACGTCTACACAAGCCAGCAACAGTGCATACTAGTGGTGCAGGAAAGGAATCAAACTAAAAGGACTGCCAACTTAACGAAGCAGGATACTGAGACCAGACCACTGATTAGACCTGAGAGAGCCATCACAAGGGCTATGCATTGAATTAAGAACATAAAAGAATGAGGAAGTGTCTGTGTCAGCTGCTCAAGCAACATGGAGTGGGTCTGGAGAAACGTGACAAAGGAAGAAACTAAGCTGATGCCCTGAGACAGACAGCCTGACTCAGAACAGAGCGGATTTAGTATGCATGGGGTCCGGGGGTGCACACCCCCGGGGTGAGCCAATGGAGATAGGTACTGGGGCATGTACTACTGGAAACGAGTGTAAAATGATCCTTCTTTGGGGGAGGGGGAAACAGTGGCTCCCTGGAGCTGGCGATCAGCCTAGTCTGCATGGAAGTTCCAGGCCAGCTACTAAACTACTATTCCTACAGGAAGAAAACAGTAACAACATTACACAGCTGACACTATGTTCACCAAGGTTCATACCTCTGGCGGCCAGATCAGCTCCTCAGGGACATATATATATATATATCCATCTAACAAAAATGCCATGCTTCTCCCAGTTAAAGACCACTTTTCTAGAATGCTAAAATCAGACCCTGAGACCTCTATATTAGTCCATTTCTTCTCCAAATGATATTCCGGACATCGTGATGGCATCAGCATCTTAATGTTCACTACTGCATTACACACTCCTTATGGAAGGAGCAGTGTTTAGACTTGTGCTTTATACACCCTATTACTTACAACATGATGCTCTAGTAAGAATTCCAACCTGCAAAAGCCTGCCAGAAAGGAGGCAGCTTTGCTGCAATGCCCTGCTGTAGAACACTACACTCCCGCTTGGCAGTACCCCTACTTAAGAGTACAAACAGAATGAGCCTGTCTCATTTTCTCACCAACAGCCCTTTGATCTGCCTGTCTTCCTAATTTAATTATTAATAGCTCCCCATTTCACTCTCAAAACTATCCCAATTTGAACAAAAATTTATCTGATCACCCTACACAGAGAGATGCTAGGAGCCCATCCAATCTTCAGAAGACTCTTGGGATGAGATGGGAAAGGAGCAGGGAGGAAGTTGGTCCAGTCACCTGCCTTTGTAATAGACAATGCTAATCCTAAGGCCAAGATTCACAAACCACCACTGTAGGTGACGGTCTTAGCAATTCCCACGATCAAGCCACAGTTGTACACCTTACTTGGTGTGTGAGGACAAATCATTTTGTCCTGGATGTTTGAATACTTACTAGATCATGAGTACTTGATTTAGTCCTACTTACCAATCATCTCCATGTGTGCCATTAATTTGGACACATTTGCTTTAGCAAGCTCACTGGTGGCTTTACTTAGCACAAGAGAAAGCGAATGAACCTAGGATACAAGATACAAAGCAAAAAGTAAATTACTGAGGGGAACAAGAAACAACAGGACAGAATGGGTAAGAATGACAACAGGCTTGGAAAGGTGAAAGTAAACATTATTTATTTAGTATATACGTGTGCATGTCTGTGTGTACACAAACACGCACATGCCTGTGTGCATGCATGTGTCCACATGTGCAACTATATATCTGGGCTTCTATATGTATATGGAGGTCAGAGGACACTCTGTAGGAATGAATGTTCCTGCCTACTTCTCCTCCCACTGTGTGGGTTCTGTAACTCCAAGCTCAGATGGTCGAGCTTGCTAGTAGGCATTTCCTTACACCTGCGGAGCCACCTCAGCAGCCCAAACCTCACAAGAGGCCAAATTCATTAATGCCCCAAAGCAGATCTGCTGATAGAGCACATGAGGAAGGAATTCCAACTTCAGATCCTGACACATCTCCTCTATATTCTTCAGTAGGCGGTGAAATGTTACATGGTATAAAAACAAGGTTTCACATCTTAGCACTGCACAGTTCTGTAATGACTCAGATCTGTAAAATCAGGTCTCATCTATAAAATCTCTGTAGGCAAATGATAAAAATCCTGCCTAATGCCTTTGACCCATATTTAACAGAGGTCTCTGTTCATCAACTGGACTTCAGGACAGGGACAGGGACCTCTGTCTCAGGAACGGAATTCTCTAACAGAGGCTTCAGTACACTAAAGTAACTCCGACTACTGAAAATACTATTATGTCTAAGAATTTGCTGGTCAGACCCCAGCTCTTCTGCCCTAGAGACCAGCACTGAGAAGGAAGGTGCAGGAGATGGAAGGATATGTGTGCCAGCACCCTTGTCCTCAAAATCTGCACAGAGTAGAAGCTCAGGATTTCCCAGGTAGGTAAGGAACTCTAAGACAAAAAAAGGAAAACAAAGGCAGAAGAAAGGGAAAGTACCATAAAAGACAAGAAAGTGGAAGGAGCATTGCTGTCAGCAGTGACCTTAGGCAGAGAGGTTCTCATCCCTCTGAAAGGGACCATAGCAGACAGCAGGATCATAAGACATCGGGATCCCATAAAAAGGCAAAATAAAATCCCTAGGCACCAAATCTCCCAAGATCAGTCACCCTGGGTCTAAAAATGCTTTGTGGGAAGGGACTCAGATGTCGCTGCCTAAACCCACTTCACAGCATAGCACCTTCGCATCACTGAGAAAAGACCAGCTGTGACAAGAAGCACTTGCATTGCCACTTGGGTGCACCCGAATCCACCTACTCCTAATCCCAAAGGCAGGCTGGAGTCACAGGGAAGGACGAGCACAAATGGCTACGGAGATCAAGAGGGAGGGCTGGGTTCACTCTGCAGCCAAGGACCTAAAGGAACAGCAGCAAATGGAACACTGACTCAGAGGTTCATTGTTGTTTTAGTGACTTCTTATTCCATGGCTGAGAAAACTCACCTCAGAAAGCCTAGCTCTGCAGAAACCAAAGAAAAGCCTGAAACCTCTCAAACTATTCACACCTCCGTATTTCATCCAGAAAACGGCATTTGTGCAACACTCTCGAAATCTGAGTGTGGCCTGATAGTTTTGCATAACATCAAGGCATGATTGTCAATGTAGTGAGAGGGATAATGACTACGATTATATAAGAAAAATACTCAGGTTGAACAGATGGCTCAGTGGTTAAGAGCACTGACTGCTCTTCCAAAGGTCCTGAGTTCAAATCCCAGCAACCATACGGTGGCTCACAACCATCTGTAATGAGATCTGACGCCCTCTTCTGTAGTGTCTAAAGACAGCTAAAGTGTACTTACATATAATAAATAAATAAATATTTGGGCCGGAGCAAGTGGGGCCAGAGTAAGGAGAAAAAAAAAAA
>NW_022196900.1:101732558-101744164 GCF_008632895.1 Mastomys coucha
AAAAAAAAAAAAAAGAATAAAAAAAGAAAAAAGAAAAATACTCATTTTTTTACCTAGAAACAAATATGGGGGTGTAATTGTATACATTTTTATTTCTGTTTTTTAGATAGTCTCATTAATTAGCTTAATTTATTAACATTTATTTATTTGTATGTGTGTGCAGGCATGCATATGCCCACAAATGGAGGTCAGAGGACAGTTTTCAGGAGTCAGTCCTTTCCTTCTATCAGGCTTGAGAGCAGACACGTCTACCCACTCAACCATCTGACCAGCCCTAGAATCTGCTTTAGAAGACTTCGGTGAAGAAAAAAAATAAAAGTGATGGATTACAGTGTAACTGAGGTTCATAACACATTTCCTGTGATATATGAGAAATCCATAATAAAAGTGATCAAAAATTCTTGTTTCAAAAAATACATTAAGGAGTATTTCTCTAGTCCTGTTCTCCTATAGCACTGTATGTAAAGCCTCAGGAGCACACCTTATAGCAAGGAAGGATTGCTGAGGCACATCTCCACAGGCACAAAGAGAACAAAGTCACCTGAATAACATATCGAATCCAGCCAGAGAATGACTGAGCACTACCACTTCCGGTCACCTTGACAGGCCAACACCCCCAGAGTCTCAGAGCACAGCCAAGGAGTGTGCTCGCCACCCTCCCCACCCCACCCCACCCCCACCACCGAGGCAGAGGCAGAGGCTGAACTGGCTTTTCCCCCATCTCTCCTCCCAGGCCTCCTGCTTCTAGAGGTGGGGTAGAGAAGAGAGGCAACACCAGCACAGGGTAACAGAGTTCCCTTCCTGGCTGCTCCCAGCAGCACGCACGGCCGAATGTTCCAGGGTATACAGATGAAGACCTCCCTCCCGAGCACACAGAAGTTACCAGCTGCTGCTGCACAGATGTCAGGACGCTGACAGACCTGTACAGCCCCAGCCATCAACTCCGTGCACCTACCTGCTGTTCCGTCATAAACGACAGGCTGTCTATTTGCTACCTCTTTTTTTTTTTTAATATTTACAATATGAATGTCAAGGTTAAATTACAATCATGAAAGCCTACATCCAAATGAAAACTGTAACAGCAACCACTAGAAGCTTGTTAGGTGGAGGGCCTCAAAATAATCTCATCTAAAGCTTGGGACCACCCTCTCCATAGGCACTACTGCACACCACCCAGTTTATTGATGAAAACCCTGATTCCCTGATTCACCCAGGAACACAGCTGCAGTGCAAGAGTCAGGACTCTAACAGGCAAACTAACTTTGCACACTGCATTCTGTGACCACTGCTACAGTGAGCCCAGCAGAAGCCAAGAATGCTATGAGAGGGTGGGGAGCTAACACAAAGCCTTGCAGAGAAAGCTGTGTAATAGAAGTTGCTACCATGCACCAGACATTTGGCTAGGTGATTGCATATGGACCTCACATCATCATAAAACATGAATGATGAGGAAAACAGGCTAGAGAAGCAAAAAGGACTCCCTGGAATCATACGGCCAGAGGAACTACAAGCTGCTTAAACTACATATTCTCTCTGCCTCCAGATGGGGTTTACAACAAAACCCTTCCTAAGACACTGACATCACTTAAGTCTCTATTTCTCAACAGCCAGGCAGAGACTACACAGCCCTCTGCCAATTAGAGCTCTTTTCAAGGAGGAATGTAAAGTGCTTACATTTTGATAAGATTCAAACTCGCAGGGTGGTGGTGGCCTTTAATCCCAGCACTTGGGAGGCAGAGGCAGGTGCATTTCTGAGTTTGAGGCCAGCCTGGTCTACAGAGTGAGTTCCAGGACAGCCAGGGCTACACAGAGAAACCCTGTCTCGAAAAAACAAACAAACAAACAAAAAGTTTCAAACTCATCCTCAGAGTGTATACCTTGAGATCCAGCTTGGAGTTCACTGGCTCCTGGAGCTCAGACTCCATGGAAGCACTGGACTCTGCCTTCACGTTCTGGAGAAGGCCTTCAGGTGGCACTTTCATCGCATGGTTGTCTGCGGTGGAGCCAATCCCAAAGAAGTCCAGTATCACCACCCAGGTTTGCAGGGTGATCAACACATCCAAGCAGTTAAAGTCGACATCGATGCTCCGGTTAATGCGACCATAACTGGAAGAGAACTCTGGATGTTTTTTATCCACCAAGAATATATTGATGTGGACCAGGGAATCGTCAAATTTACTCTTTCCAACAAGCGCCTTGGGCTCGTCCGCTGAGGGGGAAGGAGGTGGGGTCTGGGGGTAGCTCTTGTCCTGGGCTTCCTTTTGCTTTTTCCGACATGTGGAAATGGGTCTTTGATACAACTGGAAGACGTTCGGCGCTTCCTCCATGTGGGAAGGGAGAGACCGGGGCATGTCAGGGTACTCTACACTGGACACCGAAGGGCAAGACTGAGAGAGATACTCCTTCTGTGCTAAGCTAGATGGCTTGGGAGCCCCTCTGGACACCATCAGGCTCTTGTACTTAGAGTCTGGGTTCTTCTCCAGTAGGTCTTCCATGAGGAGTGAACGCAGGGCAATCTGGATGGATAAGGTCTGTGGGTGGTCTTTACTAAACTCCACCTCAAAATCTTGAAACTTTAAGCTCACAAGCCCTTGGGCCCCCAAAGTCAGGTCAGCGCTCAGCTGAACCTGCAGCTCCGATATACAGAAGTTGGCTTGAATCTGAGTGAAGGCCTTGGCTTCCTTCACAGACAAGGACTTCTGAGAAGTGCTAGAAAAGCTGGAGTGGCTGAACAGTCCATTCTCCTTCTTCTCCACAGAAGGTTCTCCGCAGGAACTGAGCTGGGGCAGGGGAGAGTTAAGGCAGGGGGAGGTCGGGGCACTGGCTGCAAACTTATTCAGATCTTCACTGTACACGAGGTTGTCCATCGTCTGTAACACCTGCTCATACACGTGCTTGGCTAACACCACCTGCATTCAAAGGGAACAGCCCCGTTATTCCAGAACCATTTAAAATGTATTGCAATTTTTTATATAGAACGGGAGTGGGGGAATGCATAAGGGGGGATATACATGGGTACAAGTGCCCATGGAAGTTAGAAGAGTCAGACACTGCCACTCCCCCCCCCCCACCAGAGACAGCTGTCAGCTCCCTGACATGGGTGCCGGGAACTGAATTCAGGTCCTCTAGAAGAGCAGAAGAGCCCTAGTCACTGAGCCATCTCCCCAGCTCCCTTCAACTCTATATTCATCACATAGACCCTTGGTTCTCAGCTGGTATTTCTATGTTTACCAAGAGGCTCTCAATTAGTGGGCATTAAGGACCATCATTTCTTTTCCCTTCCCACTTCTATTTACAAGGCTCTCCCTAGCTACCTGCAGAATAATCTACACACATCAATGTGCAGCCAGTACTCCCTGGATGGAGTCAGCATAGCCACTCTTTCTAACCACACAAAATAACTCAGAAAGCAAGGAGACCTCCAAATGTCTAATGTGGGCACGGGACTGAAAAACAAGATTCTAAAACTACTGCAGGTCAGCAGTCAGCAGGACAAACAATGGTCAGTACTTTTCAAAAATTATGCAGCTCTGCATAATTCTTTCTCGCTTACAGTTTCCATTGTTGGCACTTGCCTGGGACCCAGAACATAATAGGCAAACATTGTCACTTAGCTGCACCCCCAGCTTCTTACTTTCTTTTCGTTAGAATTTCTTATTTAAAAATATTTTCAAGTACATCTTTTTTACTAATTAAGGGCAATTAACAGAGGGATCGCAACTCAGATACAGAAATTTTGACAGACTTGGAAAGTGGCCGTTCTATAACCCCTAATTTAATCTTCATCCCCACAGAGTTCATTAGTGGAATGAAGCAACAGAAATGACTGACAGGGAATTTTACAAGTGAGAGATCAGGCTCTTGCCACCCACACATCCTCATCAAACGCAGACATTTGTGTGACAGATACAACATAACTGGGGGTTCTTGACAGCACCTGCCTGGAAAGCTCTAGCCAAGAGAAGGAGAGCTAAGAAAGACCAGAATCCAGGGAGGCCTGGGTGGTTCCCAGCAATACTGGCCCCAGTTCAGAGAGGCACAAATGCACCACACTGGCCACTCTGTAGGCAACTGACCAGTTTCCACACAGAGTTATGGAATGGCAGATGCGGCAGGGCAGATCCAGAGAGCCCTAAAGGATATTGTACCTAACTGCTGCAGACCTGCTTGGACATGATGCAAGCAGACCAGAATGAAGACATTCCTGAAAATCAAACGCCGTCACAATACATAAGGAGACAAAGTTCAGAGAGACACATCCAAAATAGACAAGATGAAGTGAAACAAAGCCTGAGATTTACATTAAAATGTTTCCTTTAAAAAACTGTTTATTAGCTGGGCAGTGGAGGCGCATGCCTTTAATCCCAGCACTTGGGGGAGGCAGAGGCAGGCGGATTTCTGAGTTAAGAGGCCAGCCTGGCCTACATGAGACCCTATCCCAAAAAAGGGAAGAAGGGGCTGAAGAGATGGCCCAGTGATCAAGAGTAATGAATGGTTTTATAGAGGACCAAGTTCAATTCCCAGCACCCATACTCTCAACCACCTATAACTCCAGTCCCAAGGGATTTGATATCTTCTTCTGGCCTCTGTGAGCAGTAGGCAAATAAAACATCCACACATACAGCATAAAAAAGTTAATAAAAAAAGAGAAAGAGAGCTGGGGTAGGGTTTCTCACCCAAAGACTCTGATACTAGTCAAACTTGTGACCATCTATAGCCCGACAGAGGGGCCACTGATCCTGAAAACACTCATTAACACTTACTCATTAACACTTACTCATTAACACTTACTCATTAACACTTACTCTTTCCTCTAGTCCTGTAAATCAGGGAAAAAAGTTACTTGTGAAGAAAGGATACATATGTACACAATGTACACACATAAACACACATAAACACACATAAACACACACACACACACACACACACACACACAGACATACATACACCCTAACTGGCCCAATTCAATTCAGAGAGGGCAAGCTTAACTTTACTCTGTTGAAAGGATCAGTCAATGCCTCGAATAATCACAATTGTTATACAGTCTATCCCAAGTGTGTCCAAAGTGGGATAAGAATTACATCCTCCTGGGAAAGACAACTGGCTTTTTAGGCAGTAATTCCCCATCCACACTGGGAAATGGGACTGGAAATCTACTTTGTTTTTTTGTGACACATGAAGAAAGCCATTGCTAGGGACAAAATGGTACAATCAAAGGATTCCATGTTGCTGAGGGCAGCAGGGCATGTGCGTAGTAATCTCATCACTCGGGAGGTAGAGTCAAGAGAACGATGAATTCAGAGTCAGCCTGGGCTAAAGAGTTATACAAGGTTCAATGTTTATTAGAGCAAATTATCAACAACATGAATGTATACTGATGATATGTCCTTGAATTTACATATTTTTCTTTCAACACTTAATATACCTAAATATATACCATTATAATCTGAGTACTATATACACTATAAATATAAAATAAATACAGATTGGGCTGAAGAAATGGCTCAGTGATTAAGAGTACTTGTTGTTGCAGAGGACTTGGGTTCAATTCCCTGGACCCACATAGTAGCTTACAATCATCCGCATCCATAATTCTAGTTCCATAGAATCAGGCACCCTCATCTGGCCTACTTGGGCACCAGGCACTACACAATTCACTCCATACATGCACACAAAACACTCATACACATAAAAATAAATAAAACTTAAATAAACACACACACACAAACAGATATAGGAAAATTCTTCCTAGTCTGAAATCAAAATACTCCTGAAACCTATAACATTCAAAAGGTTTCCAATTTAAAAGTACTTCAGACTTCAAATTAAGAGATCAGAGATGCTCAACCATAAAGATTTTGCAAATGTCCCAAATACACAGTTCCCAAACCTAAAATGTATCTCATCTTCCACATCTCAGAAAAGGAATAATATCTGATTGGCTCTGAACTTCCCTAACCTGATGATCAATCCTGTGTTTGCTTACCTGAACTGAGTTGACAAACTTTCCTTCAATCTTCATGATGCTGGACGTTCCCAGCTCATCTGGACTAAGGGAGAAAGTCAGCTCAGATTCTCTCTCGATAGGGATCTTCTCCAGCTTAAACTGGATGGTGGTATTGTTCAGGATATGAAAGGCTGGCCGAAGAGAGCAGAAGTGACAGAGCATGAACACTGATATCTGGTTTGTTACTGACAATCAAGTATCCTGTATATACAATAAAGCCTAGGGGTTATCTGATGGCAGGTTGGCCTTGCAGCTGAGTCTATGACTGAGACCAAAATGCACAGCAAGTAGAAACACAAGACAAGTTTACAAGGGGGAAAGGATGTACTTTTATGACATGTTCTGCCTGGCAACTTTAAAATATGAAATGGTAAGGCTTCAAAGATAGCTCAAAGGATAAATAAAGGCCTGATGACCTGAATTTGATCTCTGGAACCCACATGGCTGAAAGAGATAACCAACTCCCACAAGTTGTCCTCTGACCTCTGCACACAACACTGCAACATGCATGCATGTGGGCACATGCACGCGGACGGAGACACACACACACACACACACACACACACACACACACACACACCAGATAAATATACTTTAAAATGTATCTGATATGGTAAACACTAAGTCAGTCCATTCTCCTAGCCATGGAAGCTAGTTTTCCAACCCAGATTGCTCCTCCCATGGCTTTCAGTAATAGACCCAGCTTTCTTGGGCCTCAAGACAGTATTATAGCTGAACACTCATTCCAAGCACAGAAAAGAACTGTTTACTAAGCATGGAAATGAAGGACTGGCTGGATACAGCCCAGCGGTTAAGAGCACATCTAGCACATTAGGCCAGAGGCTGGCTCTCCAGATTTCAAATCAGTGAAGGACATTCTGAGAACCACAGACGTTTTCAAGGGCATTACTTTCTTCGCCATTGAACAGTCTCTAGAGTGTTCCTGATTCTATAGCTGCACTGCTTGGGTCTAACTGTCCACATCCAGAATACAAACATGCAAATGCCATTTCTTGTACCCTGCACAGACCCACTTACAAAAATCAGAGCACTAGAGAAACCTAACACACCCAGAGACTAAGTTTCCTTTTGTGTTTACATTAAATTCTTGTGCTACCTTAGGCTATAATATTTAACTGCGAAAAATGTACAGCTTAAACAAGAGAATAAAAATAATACATAAAATGAGGTCATATATATCCATCCACTGAAGCATCTTGGTGAAGAATTCACCTAGCTGCAAGCTCTTCACAGAAAGAGTTTCTCTGTGCAGCCCTGGTTGTCCTAAAACTCACAGTGTAGACCTGGCTGGCCTTAAACTCACAGAGACCTACCCACCTCTGCCTCCCTGTGCTGGTATTAATTGTATGCACCACCACACCTGGCTCAAAGTACATTATTTTATCCAAAGAGAGAAAGTAAAACCATGCCAGCCCTCTACAAAACTGTTAAAAACACCACTATGATTGTTCGCACATTAACCAGAGATAACCCTAAAAGGAAGGGACTGTATTGTTTTCAGGGACACATACACAGTAGCTGAGTTTAGAACCTTTACACACACTCAAAACATGTTTCTGCTTCTCACCTTGGCCTCTATGCAAAGATTCAAAGAAATCGTGTCGTGTGAAGTGAGCCTCCTCCTGGCTATTAACACTGGCTGACCCAGAGGGCGGGCAAAATGTCCGACTGACTTCAGGTCCGGCATTGTCCCTGCCTGCTAGCTGAGTGCAATTCAAAGAATAGAGTTTAATGTCTTTGATTTCCACCTGCAGGCGGTCACTTCTGGATTCATCATCTCCTGCCACAAAATTCTGGATGAATATCTGTCCCAAGTGTCCCACCAACAGCTCAGGACTCCCAGGCCTCCGAGGGATAGAAACAACTGGAGACTCAATGTTTATGTTCAAGATGAGCTTCACCGTGTCCGATCGAGGGGAAGGAAGGCCAAACCCATAGATTTCATTCTCCTCTAAGACAAACGGTTCCCTGGTCTTCTTTGGGGTTTCGAAGAGTGACACCATCTCACTGTACTCGGCAGTCTTGGTGGCTAATACTGTGGTCACTTTGGTGGCTGCACTTTTCAACATATTGCGAAAATTCTCTTCCAGCTCATCCATAGATAATGTCAACTCCTTCAAGAATTTAGCAGAGTGGTTATAATGCAAAGATGCCATCTTCAGATTGAGAAAGCATTCCTGTTTTGATTTCTCAGCAAATGTGAAACTCAATGCTTCAGTCAGGGCTGCATCTTCCATTCTGACAAATACACTTTCAAAATAGCCAATGTCGCTGACGATGTTCTCATAGCCTACAGAATTCCCGATGCTGACAACATACTGGTTCTTCACATTCTCTTGTGTCAGATCCATGAGTTGCAAACAGCCAAGGGAGCCATTCATGTCAAACGAGCTGCCCATCGACACGTTCACCTTGGTGCCACCAATACTGGCTGTTGCAATTTTCCTGCCATGTCTCTCCCCGTCAGCCATGCCCACTGTCCGAAGCAGCAGGAGGTTGAGCCTGTGGATCTCCACAGCAACCTCTGTGTTCTGCTCATAAGTTGACTGAATTGTGCCCTGTTCCATAATGCTTCTTTCAAGGTCAGTCATCAGAGGCTGAGGGCTCACCTCATCCTTTTCCTTAGGGAAGGATTTTTGAAGAAAACCAATGAGTTCCACAATTGTCTCTGGGTTTAGGATGATGTCCAAATTATTGACCTGAAGGGAAATGACCTGCAGAGTGCTGTCCAAGTTCATAGATGGGCACTCTGAACTCACAAACTGATACTCCAATTTAATGAGAGACTCTTGTTCTTTAGTGAGAATTTTCTCCAGGGAAACACTAGTGGCTGATTGGTCGTTAATGGTTACATCAGTTTGGAAGGCCACATTAGGTCCAGAGACAGGAGACTGTGCCCTGCTATCCCGGAGGCTTCCTGTAGGAATATCAAAACTCAGATTCTTATGTGAAGCCATCAGAAGGTCAAAATCAGCACCGTAAGTCTGCATGGTGTCCACCAGGAGCAATCCATGAACAGTCAGGGAGACTTCAGCATCATACGGTCTTTTCACAAAGTGAGCGTTGGTGCCAAACACCTTGAGCACTGAGATGTAGCGGCCACTGCTCTCAACACCAAGCTGCATGCAGTTCACCTTGAATTCCGCTAGGAGGAGCTGTGATTCCACTAGCACCTCCCGTGTGTGCTGCTCCAGCATTACAATACTCTGGGTCAAGTTCATTACTGAATCCTGCAAGCTTCCCCGAGGTCCTTCCTGGGGGAAAATCTTCTCTCTGATCTGGGTGTCAGAGGGCTTGATTTCAGGAGTGGTGAGGAGAGCAAAGCAGTTCTTCAGAGCAGATATCTTATCTTCATTGATGTGGATTTTTAAGTCTGGTAAATTGCCTGAGAGCACGGCACCAGGGTACTTGGGGTCTGACGTGTAAATCAGCCGACGTTCTAACTGCAGGTGAACATTGAACTTCTCAACTACATGTGTTGGGCCCACATCAATGTCCTGCACGCGTTTCCAGTTGTCTCTCACGTGCCCTACCATGACCTGGAGGTCCATGAATGTCAGAGAGTACCTCTCATACATCTGTGTGCTCATTAGGTGAGCCTGAAGCTGTTCCTCGCTGAATTCCACTCCAGAAAAGGGTGGTGTTTTCTCTCCGTTGCTACTGCTGGTCTCTGGAGGTGGGGTACTGGGAGGTGTAGCAAGAGGGGTCTTATATTCATCATCACTGAACTGGTTCTCTTCAGAAGCTGAGCCATCCCTACTTTTCCTCCTAGTGTCTTCTACAAGGAGAAATGAAGAGACCGTAAGTAAAACGTCTCCTACTTGCCCCCTCCCTCCCTTGTTATAAATAAGGAGCACTGGAGAAGCAGCTCAGTGCTCAGGAGCACTTCCTGCTCCTGTAGAAGATCCAGGATTGATTCCCAGCACCCACGTGGCAATTCACTGGATGCCTGTAACTCCACTTTCAGGAAACCAAATGCCATCTTTTGGCCTCTTCAAACTCCTGCACAGATGTGGTACACATAAACTTAGGCAATTCACATTAAAAAAATAAAGTCTTAGACACAGATTTAAAATCTTGAGAATTCAATTATAAAATACTTCAGCACTTCTGAGGCAGAAGCAGGCAGAACATTCTAAGTCTGAGAACAGCTTAGTCTGCATAGTAAATTCCAAGCCTGCCAGGCCTACATTGTCAGTCCCTGCCCCATATTATAAAAGATGAGGAGAAGGAAGAGGAAGAAGAGGGGAGAGGGAGGGAGAGGAGGAGGAAGAAGAAGGAAAGCGTCCACTAAGCTGATGTTTTTTAAGTGGATGAAAATGAAAGACATAACACTGTAACTGCTATTCATTTACTATGAATTTATCTATTAAACTGAAAACCAAAATTCAAAGAATAAAAATGTAGGTAAGAATCCCTCCAAGCTCAAACTAGGATACCGAGGCCCCCAGCCACTGGCAGTACTTTCACAGCTTATCACTGGCAGGGTTGCTGACACGACTCTCTTACAGCATTCTCCAAGCTTTCATTTCTCCATTTATTATAGTATTCATTTTGTTTCCCTTCTAGAATATTCTTGCTCTACATAATACCCTTATCTGGCACATAAAGGGAGAAAAAGAAAGCCAACAATACAAAGTTGCCACACAAATATCATAATACATAAAATTTTAAAAATAAAAAAAACTAATTTTCCATCTCTAACCCTGAGTATTAGGAAATGTTTATCAAAATGCACAATGTCACACAGAAAAATTCAACCACCGTGGAAGTCAATTTGGTAGTTTCTCAGAAAACTGGGAATAGTTCTACCTCAAGACCCAGCCATACCACTCCTAGGCATATACCCAAAAGATGCCCCACCATCCCACAAAGATAGTTGCTCAACTATGTTCACAGCACCTTTATTCATAATAGCAAAAAACTGGAAACAACCTAGATGCCCCTCAACTGAAAATGGATAAAGAAAATGAGGTACATCTACACTATGGAATACTACTCAGCTATTAAAAACAAAGGCATCATGATTTCTGGAGGCAAGTGGATGGAACTTGAGAATATTATGGTAACCTAGTTCTAAAAGGATATGCATAGTATGTACTCACTTATTAGTAGATATTAGCCATAAAAGACAGGTATGACACTATATTACACAGACCCAAAGAAGCTAAAAAAGAATGAAGGTCCAAGGGAGGAATCTCAGTTAGAAGGAGAAATAAAATAGTCATAAGATTAGAAGGAGAAATAAAATAGTAATAAAAAAATAGTAATAAAATAAAAGAGTCAGACAGAAGGAGGTAAATGGAAGGGAGAGGAAATGGGGAGAAGAATGGGGAGATTGTTCAGGTTCAGATGTGGGGAAGGACAAGAGAGATAGCTAGATAACAATGAAAATGAATGGAAATCTGCCAGTGAAGGGGATGAAAGGGGGGTGGGGCATCTCCAGAAACAAATAGAGACCTGGGATACAGGAGGCACCCAAGAATCAATGGTGGTGATCTTTTGGTTGTTTTCTTTTCTTTTCTTTTCCTTTTTTTTTTTTTTTTTTTTTTTTTTTTTTTTTTTTTTTTTTTTTTTT
>NW_022196900.1:101744274-101753044 GCF_008632895.1 Mastomys coucha
ACTCAGAAATCCGCCTGCCTCTGCCTCCCAAGTGCTGGGATTAAAGGCGTGCGTCACCACTGCCCGGCAATGGTGGTGATCTTTACTGTGATTCACAGCATTGGGAATATGTAACCTGAAAAGGCCACTTCCTATAGCCAGGCAGGAACCTCAGTGGAGCAACAGAGACAACAACCCACCCACAAACCTTTCAACCCAAAAATGTATCCTGTCTATAAGAAATGTAGGCACAGGGAGTGGAACAGAGACTGAGGGAATGGCCAACCACTGATAACTGGCCCAACTAGAGACCCAGCCCATTGCAAGCACCAATCCCAAACACTATTAATGATAATCTATTATGCCTGCAGACAGAAGCATGTCGTCCTCTGAGAGGCTCCCCCCAGCAGCTGACGCAGACAGATACAGACATCTACAGCCAAACAGTGGATGGAGCTTGGGAACTCTTATGGAAGAACAGGAGGAAGGATTAAGAGCCTAGAGGGGAACTTCAAAGGAAGTCCAAGAGTCAACTACTGTAGATGTTTGTAGCTCTCAGAATTTGAACCACCAACCAAAGAAATAAAATGGCTGGACCTAGAGCTCCCCACACATATGTAGCAGACGTGTTGCTTTGTCTTCATGTGAATCCTGAACAACTTGAATGGGGGCTCTCCCAAAAGCTATTGCCTGTATGTGGGATATATTCTATCTGGGCTGCCTTATCTGGCATCAGTGGGAGAAGATGTGCTTAGCCTGGAAGAGACTTGAAGTGTGTGGGGGGATGGGGGGGATGGGGAGACAGGAGGTGCCCCACAGGAAAAGGGGAGATGGGATAGGGAAGGACTATGGGATAGGTTACGGGGTGTGGGGGGGGCAATGAGTGGGATGTAAAGTGAATAAATAAAAAAGTTAATTTAAAAAAAAAAAAAAACACAGTGAGACATTCCACCACAATCCCAAGATGGCTCCGATCAGTCAGTCAGATAACAATAAGAGGATGTGGGGAAACTAGAATTGTCACAAACTAGTGGCATATAAGCCATTTGGGAAAGTAATCTGGTAGTCCCTAAAAATGTTGAACATAAGGCTAACACACAGCCCAGCAACTCCACTCCTAGACAAGCATGTAAAAGAACTGAAGATCTATATTGCCACAAAAACATGATGTGACTGTTGGCAGTGGTAGTACTGGAACAGTGGGGTTCAGGTGTAACCCTCCTGGCTTGAGGTCTGATTTCTTCAGACCCTGCCTGCCTCTCATAACCACACCTCTCTGCCCACCTCCTGCTATTTGCCACGCCTTGCTCCTGGTTCCAGTTACATCGGAAGTCCCGCCTCTACAGAGACCAAAGGAGCTGCTGATTGGGCCGGCATACTGACGAACTTGGGGGAGGGGTTTTGCCTCACCTATTCTACCTGTTGGCTTGTAACAAAGAATCATTAAATTCATGATGGCTGGGTAACCATACCTCCTTAATGCTGTCTAATTTTTGGTGCCTCCCACGTGGGTAAGATTAATTATGGCTAGCCTACTTTCTCCTGACTCCATATTCCAGAATAACCCTTCCCCATTGTTACTGCTGGATGGTAACATTCAGGGGCGGTGTTGCCAATGTTTACTAACCAAAGAACAGATAAATAAAACCTGGTATATCCAAAAAAGGGATGAGTAAAAGCCATAAGAAGAAATGTGATACTACACACACACTAACCACTACCACTACCACCAACATGGATCAACATTGAAAGTAGTATTATTAAATTAAAAAGGCAGACATGAAAGGCAACAACATGTTCAAATATTCCATAAGTATGAAATGTTTAGAACAAACAAATATAGAGACAGAAAAGGACTAAGGTTGGTTGCCAAAGCAGAGCCAGGAGGGATTAGAGACTGCCAATGGGTTTAGACTCAGCCTGGCAGAACTGGATGTTTTGAAATGTGAATTATACCCCAAGCTAGTATTATTGAAGCAACAGAAGTATTTTGGAGGGATTTTGTTTGTTTGGTTGGTTGGTTGGATTGTTTTTGTTTTGTTTTGTAAAGTGTGTGTGTGTGTGTTTACCTACACACATGTATGTACAACACATACATGCCTGGTACCCACAGGTCAGAAGGGAGTGTCGTTTCCCCTGAAATTAAGGATGACTGTGAGCCACTGTGTAGGTGCTGGGAACTCAATCCAGGACTTCTGCAAAGTAAGCATGTACTCCTAACCCCTGAGCCATCTCTCCAGACCCCAAACTTTAGATTTTAAAAAGTTATGAAAACCTTCTGTCCAGTTTTCCATAGTAAAGCACAGATACACAGGTTTTTGTTTGCTTACACTGACACTCTACCTTGAGTGTTAGTCAAAAGCATTCTTCCAAGATCAACAACGACCAGCACAGGATTCTTGAAGGTGAAATCATCTGGAAATATCACTTGCGGGGCAGAAATGTCCAGGCGAACAGTCCACCGCTTACTTTCCTCCTGTGGAGGCAAAATAAAACTCAGTTGCAAACTTGTTGCAACCCCAGAACTCAAAGCAAGAGAACCACAAGTCAGGGCTAGCCTGGGCTATGCAATAATATCACTGCTAATCCTGACTGCCAAGGAGCTTTATAGAAGTGTCCAAGCATCCCTGAAGCCCCACCCAGGATACCAGTCCTTGGGAGTGCAATACAAGACACTTAACACTTGTTGGCTGGAGATATTATCATAGGTTGATATTTGAAGGAGAGAGGAAAAATTAGCAAACTATTAATTTGAGGAGTTCTTTGTACTGACTGACGAGCCCTGGATTAAGAGGGGTTTAGTTCATAATTTCCAGGTCTGGTGTTGTGGCACATGCCCTGAATCCCAGCACTCAGGAGGCAGACACAGGCAGATCTATGAGTTCAAGGTTGGCCTGGTCTACAGAGTAAGAGTTCCAGAACAGCCAAGGCACCACAGAGAAACCCTATCTCAAAAACTAAAACTATGTATAAAAAAATAATAAAAATTAGAAAAAGAAAAGAGAAAAAGGCCCCCTTTTTTTGTGAAGATATCAGGAAGGCACTAATAACCATAAGTTATGCTGAAACACATATGCCCACACACAGGAAATCAAGACTAATTCCCCATCCCCCACCACGAGTCCTTAGACATTTGTATCGCAACATCACACGGCCAACCTTCCCACACCTGGTTCTACAGGGTTCAAAAGCAGCCACACTTGTCAAACAGCTCCATCTACTGCCACGCCTGGGCAGTGCAATATCAGAAACTCCCTAGACAATTAAGCTGTTTCTTGTCCTTGAATCAGCTGGACACACAGCACCACAAAGTCACCATACTTGCAAACTAGATCTGAAGAAACACACAATCAAGTCTGAAAAGTACCCCCAACACTCAGAAGGCAGAGGCAGGTTGATCTGTCAGTTCAAGGCCAGTCTGGTCTATAAAGAGAAATTCCAAGAGAGCCAGCTACACAGAGAAACTAGGAAAGAAAACAAAACTGAATAAAGTACCTAAACAAAGTACCCTCAGAGCAAGGAAAGCATGATCAGGTCAGCATCATTCATTTCTTAATTAGACCATTAATAGAAAAGACATGAGCTATTTAAAATGCTAGCTACAAGGATATCTATCTATCTATCTATCTATCTATCCATCCATCCATCCATCTATGTATTTTGAGGGTGGGAGATTTACCTAGTTGGCATAAGGGATACAAGCAATCCTATATACTGTAAGTCACAAGCTTGCCAGAAAACATGGTTGCCTCCCCAATCCCCACACAGAATCACGAAAGGTCACTTACAATAAAATCTCCCACAAGCAAACGGTCAAGAGTCTGTCGGATCTCAGCCTTGGTCTGCATCTTCAGCTTGTTATATTGTCTTCGAGCTGCTTCAGCTACCCTCAACTCAAGCTCAGACTGATAACCAAAGCCTGCAAGGTTGGAAAGGCACAAGATGTCAGATTGCAAGTGACTGAGCCAATAAAACACTGTCGCTTCTGCCCTCACCCAGAAGATCCACTCAGGTGGAAAAAAGAAATGAGTGACAAAAATAACTCTTCCCTCTGAGATGACCTGCCATAGCAACAACAGGGAGAAGGCTTAGGGGAGTGGTGGACAGCCTGGGGACATGGAGGCACATGAGGGAAACACACCTAACTTCTTAGAATCCCTAAATCCAGGGTGCTAGAGAGATGACTCAGTGGTTAAGAGCACTGACTGCCCTTCCAGAGGTCATGAATTCAATTCCCAGCAACCACATATTGGCTCACAACCATCTGTAATGGAATCTGATGCCCTCTTCTGGTATGTCTGAAGACAGCAACAGTGTACTCACATACATAATATAAATAAAAAATCTTAAAAAAAAAAAATACTTAAAACCATTTCTGAAAACTCCAAACTGCTGTATTTCAAAAATCACACAAAGCAGAATATTATATTGAAGGCGAAATGTTAGCCAGTCCTGTCATGGTTACTGTTTATATGAAAATCATCACAACTGTCAAAAAACTACAAAAGGAGGAAGGAAGGGTGAGCGCAAAGCAAGCATCACTGTCTCAGAAGCCTCCCTGTGCGTGAAAGCCCTTCTTTAACTGTCTCAGTCCCTGTGGGGAACAAAGGAATCCTAAGTGTACCAACAACACTACTTAGAACTCCACAGCCTATGTCGGAAAAAGACAAACAACAGAGATGGTGCCACCTAGAAGGAAACTGGTGAGTACCCCACTGGAGGTCACCAATGAGTGCCCCACTGGAGGTCACCAATGAGTGCCCCACTGGAGGTCACCAATGAGTACCCCACTGGAGGTCACCAATGAGTACTCCACTGGAGGTCACCAATGAGTACCCCACTGGAGGTCACCAATGAGTACCCCACTGGAGGTCACCAATGAGTACCCCACTGGAGGTCACCGAGCTCAAACATCCTAGCTGGCCACAGAAACAGCCATCCCAGGATGAAGGGTGGAAAAGTGCATCCTAAAGAGACATGAGAAGGACAAGTGGCCAAGGACACTGACTGAGTGCCCTCATACAATGCTGCCACTTACTCTGCAGGCTCCTGCCACACTATTGGGTCTTCCAAATGCATTACAACCATACATTGCACCAGCAATGACCGAACAGATTTTTTTCAAAGGTAACATAGGATCAAACAAACAAAAAAGTTAACCTGAGGTATGAACCTTTCCCTTGTAGAAAAAGTCTGCCACTTTTTTAATAGCCTGTGGGTTGTAGATGATGTTCAAGGGCCTCGTGCTGACATGCAGCCTCCTCTCAAAGTGGCTGTGCACTGGGTTTCTCTCATAGAGCATCTCAAAGACTGGATTTTCTGGGTCCGCAGCTAAAGGAAAGAACAGAAGATGTATAACACAGCAAAACCATCACCACACCCTCACAGAGGCCTGGGTAGCATTCTGGGAAAAAGACATTTTCTAAATTCTTTTCTAATCTGTTCATAATTACACAGATTTTTAAAATAAACCCTGATGAGACCTGACTCCAATTTTTAACAGGAATCTTAGCAGCTAGACTACTGTATCTGTTCCCATAATGCAGCTCGAGGCCCAGAGGCCTTGCAAAAATACTCTAGTGACACCAGGGGAACACAGTCCTACCCAGAGTTCACACTGCCTTCAGGAACAACATGAATCCACCTGGCAAATCACTATGCACAGAACAGAAATCAAAGTCTACCAATCAGTAATAATGTGTCTTTTAAAGATCAATTTTAAGAACATATGAAAAATTACCAGAGTACTGATCACTTCTGTCTTCTGATGCAGTTTGAAGACCAAAAGACTGTGAGACTCTGCCAACTTCTTTCTGCTGTTAAAGACATATCCAAACATACTTCAGCAGGTAAGAGGGACAGTGCCCACCCCTTTACCTTGCATACTCTGTTCCTCTTTGCACACATGACTCAAGCCCACACTGGGTTACAACTTCCATGCACTACTGTGCCACTTTCCAAAGCAGAAAATAGTAATTGCCAAATGGATATTGAATATTTGTAACTTTACAAATTTTAATTCCACTCTCCCATACTTTCTAAGAACATTCAAAAAGAAGTATAGACAGAGTGAATAGGCAAATACTCATTTAGACTGTCTTTGTCAATAAGACCAAGGATCCCACAGTTAGTAAAGGATATTACTATAAAATTGAACATATATAAAGGAGTGAAGGTAGTTCTCTTTTGGACTCCTAGAAAGAACATTTCACATTAACAACAGCAGGTCATGAGCAGAGCTATCAGACATGGGAGAGACCCAAGTGTTAACATTGAAATGCAGAAAGCAGTGAGGGGTGCTCCTGGCATTACTCCCAGGTCGACAGACACATCCACAGTGGCCATAGCATGGGGAGGGAAGTGGCAGAGCTACATAGCTCACTAATATTTCCTCTCTAACAAAGCCCAGCCTGACTCCAATCATCACATGTCAAAGGACTTCTGACTTTCAAAAAGACATAATTCACTGACACACACATGTGCTAGCCATGCCACTGCAGCACACACTGATACACACATGCTAGCCATGCCACTGCAGTACACACACACACACACACACACACACACACACACACGTGTACTAGTCATGCCTCTGCAGTACAGACTGACACACATGTGTGCCAGCCATGCCTCTACAGTACACACTGATACACACACATGTGCTAGCCATGCCTCTGCACTATACACTGTCATCCATGTGTGCTAGCCACGCCACTGAAGTACATACCGGATTGGGGAAGACCAGGAGAGGAAACATGGTTCCTTCGGTAGCCAGGTCTCGAAGGAACAGTCCACCCAACCGGACTAAAAGCAAGGAGGAGTTTCTTCGGGGAAGAGACTCTGCTAGAAGTTTTACATCTAGAAGAGATAAATATAAGAGATGGTACTATGTTCTAAGGCCTTTCTACCTAGAAATAATGCATTTATTTTACAACAAACTGTGAAACTAAGAAGTATTTTTCCAAGAAATTTGAATATACATATGCATAGACACATACTTGCACACATCTGTCTGTCTACATAAGCACACAAAGACTGTTGGAGGTTTCTCAACAGAGTGAACTATTTTGGTTTTGGGTTTTTTTTTTCTTTTTTTCTTTTTCTTTTTTTTTATTACACATGTTCTTTATACACATTCAAATGTTATCCCCTTTCTTGGTTTCCCCTCCGAAAACCCCCTATCCCATCCCCCCTCCCACTGCTCACCAATCCACCTACTCCCACTTCCCTGTCCTGGCATTCCCATAACTGAGGCATCAAGCCTTCCTAAGACCAAGGGCCTCTCCTCCCACTGATGTCCAACAAGGCCATCCTCTGTTACGTATGCAGCTGGAGCTATGGGTGCCTCCATGTGTACTCTTTGGTTGGAGTTTTAGTCCCTGGGAGCTCTAAGAGTACTGGTTAGTCTATATTGTTGTTCCTCCTATGGGGCTGTTAAACCCTGCAGCTCCTTGGGTCCTTTCTCTAGCTACTCCACTGGGGACCTTGTGCCCAGTCCAATGGTTGGCTGAGAGCTTCCACCTCTGTATTTGTCAGGCACTGTCAGAGCCTCTCAGGAGACATGCTCTCACTGTGTAGTCCTGACTGGCCTAGTACTCTATGCAGAACATAAAACTCAGAGAGATCCACCCACCTGCCTCTGCCTCTTGGGTGCTGGGATTAAAGGTGCACACCACCCACCATGCCTGACCTCACAATGAATTTTAAGTAGAGCCTTCATAAGTATGTTCAAGCAATCTGTTATTGTACTTAAGTTTGGCAGCTCAGCTCTCAGGATTATAAAGTCAGAGAAGTAAGCCTCTGTCTGTCTGTCTGTCTGTCTGTCTGTCTGTCTAAAACACTTTTAAACTACCAAAGCATCTCAAATAAGCTGTCATAAAACAAGAGATATCCAAGCCAACATCTGAGTATTTACTTATATATCTTTAATTCAATCACAGAAAAAAAAACCCCAATTGATCAATATCATTCTGGATGTTCATGTTCCCCTGCTCTCTGAAATACACTTGCAAACTCAGACAGTACTCACAGGACTACTATGGTCATTCAGACACTGAGTAGCTGAAGGATTGAGTCACCCAATGTGCATGCCCCAGGTGACTTCAACCAGACAGTGCCCTGTGAGTTCTCATTCTGTAAAACGCGCCCTATTCCTTGTATATTTAGAACCTTCTATTTTCTCGTTTTTATGTGATATGCTCATGATTTTCCTGTGTAAAATAACCCAGTAGGGCCAGGGTTAAGCTCAATGGCAGTGTACTTACCTGGTATGTGCAAGTCCCTGAGCACAATCCCTAGCACCATAAAATGAATTAATAAATTAACTAATAGTGAATGAATGAATTAAACGCTGGAAGTGAAGTGGAGTCCGGTGTCTATACTGGAAAGGCTGATACATGTTTCACATAAGAAATGTTTTAGCTCAGCTAAGTACTACAGACCATGAGCTCAGTGTCAATGAACCAGTGCAGATACATATTAAACAAGATGTGCAGACACACTCACACTGGGGAAAGCAGGTTTATATAATGATCAGCCGGTGAGTGTGATGATTATGGCCTCACAGACACCTATCCCTGTACTTTCCCTATAGTTTGAAGCATTCTGAGACTCTTTAGAGTTAGGAAATTTTGTGTGTGGGGGGGGCAGGGGGGTTTCAAAAAACAAAAAGAAAAGAAAAAAAGAAAAAGAAAACAAAGGGTTTCTCTGTGTAACCCTGGCTGTCCTAAAATTTACTTTGTAGACCCAGTTGGCCTCAAACTCACAGAGATGGGAGGGGAAGTGGAGGGGG
>NW_022196900.1:101754119-101756679 GCF_008632895.1 Mastomys coucha
GAAGGGGAAGGGGAGGGGAGGGAAGGGGAAGAAGGGGAAGGGAGGGGAAGGGAGGGGAGGGGAGGGAAGAGATGAGGTAAGACAAGATGAGAAGACTGAGCAAGCCAGAAGGAAAGGAACAAGCCAGTAAGCCAGTAAGGAACACAGCCTCCGCTTCAGTTCCTGCCTGGGGCTCCTGCCTTGAGTTCCTTTGATTATGTATAATGATGGGGATGTGTAAGCCAAATAAACCATTTCTTCCTCTAGCTGGTTTATCACCACATAGAAATTTAACTAAGACAAATCCCTTGGTGCTGAAGTTACAGGCAGCTGCAACCTCATGACATGAGTGTTGGAAACCAAACTCGGGTCCTCTGAAAGAGCAGTCTGCACTCTTGACCTCGAGGCATCTCTCCAGTTCCTATTTGCTCATAGACTGGAAATACCACAGATGACAAGAACAGCCAGTGCTTTGACACTAGAGACTGGCAGAGCTGGTGCTGAACAGTACCTGAGAACTCGAGCTGCATGAACGCACTCTCGTTGGCATGAGCAGCGCCCTGCTCCTTATGCAGGAGAGTCACAGTGCCCCGCTGTAGCTGCACATTCAACTTGGCAAAGACGTGATCTCGCTTTGTGTAGGTATTCATACACGAAGCATCTGCAGTGGGGTCAAAGAACTCCTCGGTGCCTACATGGTTTAGGAAAATGGGCTTAAGAAACACAAAGAGAGCAAGACCGGATACCCCGACTAGGATGATGCTGTTGAACCAGATTTCCCTTGTTTAGACAAGAACCTGAAGACAGAGATGACTAAATGACCATGGCCACTACCTACATATGGCTACCAGGCAGTATGGCACATGTGGCTCATGTGGCAAGTGCAATTTAACTTACCTAGTGCCTTGTTCTATAGTCTCACACTGGCAATGTATGACTACAGAGGGCCTCTGCGCTGCCGTCATAGAGTCTCACAATGGCAGTGTATGACTACAGAGGGCCTCTGCACTGCCGTCATAGTCTCACAATGGCAGTGTATGACTGCAGAGGGCCTCTGCACTGCCGTCATAATCTCACACTGGCAGTGTATGACTGCAGAGGGCCTCTGCGCTGCTGTCATAGTCTCACAATGGCAGTGTATGACTGCAGAGGGCCTCTGCACTGCCGTCATAGTCTCACACTGGCAGTGTATGACTGCAGAGAGCCTCTGCGCTGCCGTCATAGTCTCACACTGGCAGTGTATGACTGCGGAGGGCCTCTGCACTGCCGTCATAGTCTCACACTGGCAGTGTATGACTGCGGAGGGCCTCTGCGCTGCCGTCATAGTCTCACACTGGCAGTACATGACTGCGGAGGACCTCTGCGCTGCCGTCATAGTCTCACACTGGCAGTGTATGACTACGGAGGGACTCTGCACTGCCGTCAAGCCTCAGATTGTGACTAGTCTCAGATTTAGTCCTCTAACAATGGTTGCCACTCAAGACTTGTCCAACAATGTACAAAGAATGACAAGGACCATGGAGTCTCTTCCAGATGTGTCTTCCCCCTAACTCTATAAAACAAACTGCTGTCCAAATGTGACCTTTAAGTCTAGAAATGACCCATCAAGCTTTTGCACAAAGAGCAGGATGATGTTTAGGACCTAATCCACCCCTCTGGCTGACAGCTCGGCTGCAGATGGGATCCCAGCATACCCAAGATCTCTTCAGGTGTCCAGTGCTCATGTGTCTCGGCTGTCAGTCCTTCTACCACTTTCCCTTCAGGGCTCTGCTGTCCATACCAGCCGCCCCACCCTGGAAACCAGGACTGCAGGTACTGCAGCATCCCGCTGCCTCCACTGCCATCTGGATCACTAGGTGAGGTTCCTGGAGAATCAAACTGTGGCTCTCGAAGACTCTGTGGAATCAATCACAAAGAGGCGGACATGAAGACCCAGGAACAGATGCTGTGATGTGCTATTGATTGCCATGTGTTCTGACAGAAACACAAACATATCTACACTCAAGAGTGTTCTGGGACCAAGTGACCCTTCCTACACAGATTTCTCACCTCTGCTAACTCCTCTTGCTTATAAAATCTATCATGAACGAGTTCACGCAGAATCTTCAATTCCTCAAAGCTCTGTTCCTCCTCAATCCGACACATCTCCTCCTGTTTGGGACAAAATGAAACTCAGACACAGGACAAAGTAAACACCCTCATCAATAAACTAGCCACAACACCTCCCTTAGAAATGAGACATTAACAAGTATCAGGAAAGCTGCCTCTGGTTTCAATGGGGTTCCCTACAATCCAGCATTTATTACTTGTTCTCCACTAGAACCAACCAGTGGCAGGGCAGACAGAGCCATGAGAACATAATTTGCTTTGGTGGGTGGTTGCGGAGACATCCTGATCTGCAGGCACTGACTCAGGTCATAAGCAGCCTTATACATTAGCTCATGAGATCAGAGGAAGCAGAGTTATCCTTCCCACCTTTAAAGATGAAGCTGAGGTCTAAGCTCACCCAGTGGCTCTTTCATATTCACAATTAACAAAGGTGGTCATTTCAACAGGTTTCTTTCTTTTTTCTTTTTTTTTT
>NW_022196900.1:101756689-101763847 GCF_008632895.1 Mastomys coucha
TTTTTTTGGTTTTTCGAGACAGGGTTTCTCTGTATAGCCCTGGCTGTCCTGGAACTCACTCTCAACAGGTTTCTTATTAGTTACTAAAGAGCAGTAGCAAATACTATTGTGTCATTTTTAGAAAGTGAAGTTACCCATCCTAAACAACATCGTATTTCCTAACAGTAGAAGGGCACACTGTCAGTGTGGTCCACTTGGCCACCTCAGCACTGATTCAGATCCTTTCTCACAGGATCCTGCCTCTGCCTTCAAGAAAGCTATTCAGAACAAAATGTCTGTTGTAATCCATCCTTTTCAGAAGGTGCCCATTGTCAGTAGCCATGTCAGACACCACTGAAGACAGCAATAGGATAGGCAAGTGAGGACCACGGATGGCTTCAGCTTGCTGGCAGGATGGGTAAGAACTCAGGGCTTCAGCATGACCACTGGGGACTATCCAGAGGAAAACTGTTCCTTTTTTCCTTATAAAACTCAACAAGAGGAACCATCCATTAAAAATAACCTGAGCCATAATACAGAGAATGGCCACAAAAGCGAAACAATTAAGGAGCAAAGCAGCCAATTGCCTTCCCTTCACTGGGAGAGAAAAGAAAACAGTCAGAGGAAGAGGTGAGGCCAAGAAAGACACATGCCAAGGCTGGTTCTAGGTATGCAGGCCACAGGTAATTCAGATAAGAACTGCCTTCTCACCCGCAGCGCCTGCTCTGGCTTCCCCTCTATCACCTATCACCAAGAAGCCCAAGGTCAATCAAGTCAACTAGGATTACAAAAAATATAGACCAAAAATCCACAGAAATTACTCACAGACTGACAGACTAGGTTTAGGACTAGAAGAGACAACTGATGAGTCCATGAAATTCTATCTTAACTGCATACATAGAACTGTACCAGGAGGGGCCTGGCAGGGTCATGGGCATCTTCTCAGGGAGAGTAAGGATGAAACATACTTCTGGCCAAGATGACACTCACTACCTTCCAAGAAGTCCTCACTCCACTGAGCCTGACACTAGCCTATGAAAGTGTGCCTCCAACAAGGCACCCTGCATCTTCAGAGATTCAGCTGTTTCTTCAATCTCTGAGAGAATATTCTTAGCTAAGTGTGGTGGCTCATGCCTGTAATGCCAAGACTGTGCAAGAAGAAGCAGGAGGATAAGGACTTCAAAACCAGCCTCAGCTACACTTAGTCTTGAGGACAGCTAGGGCTACATGAATTGCTAAATCAAAAACAAACAAACACACACATCGAGAAAAAATACTAAGCAAGTAGTCCACTTACCTTGTCATCTGCAGACAGCACGCCTCCTTTTAACTTGTTGAAGTATCTGTCAGTGTAAAACACAGCATCTCGGGCACGATGCAACAAGAAATCCCAGGTCCAACACTTCCTCTGCTCTCTGATCTCATACAAGTTAGCGTTCAGGGCAAAATACCACCATTCTCGACAGCTGCAACAATCCATGACAATGTGTTACCCCTCCCAGTGAAAACCACTACAAAGTTCTTCATCCAGGACAACCTGAAACACTGTTGGCCCATATCTGAGACAGTTCTCATATTAGCCTTAGTCTCTGTCTTGGGTCCATTTTCACATTAAGCTAAATGCAATATGCAAAAGAGTGAATCTGCTGCCAAAGAACATTGAATTATACAGTGTGTCAATAACAGCACAGCAAGTAACCAACAGGCCTCATCCAGAGCAGCTCCTCTCCAGGGAGGAACTTGCTGCTGGCAGTAAGGCAAGCGCCAGCTTGAGACAATCACCACAGACTTGACCATCACAGATTTTCAACTGAATTTCTAAAGATATACATGGAAATACATGAGATCTTTTAAAAGGGTTTAACAAGTCAGACTGGTCACACTTATCACTATCACATGAAGACTTTATGGGCAGGAGAGATAATAACAGTCAAAGCATATACTGAGGCTGGGCATGGTGGCACACACTTTTTGATTACACCACTCAAAATGCAAAGGCAGGCAGATCTAAGAGTTTGAAGACAACTTGCTCTACATAGGAAGCTCCAGGACATCAAGGATTATATAAAGAGACTGTCACAATCAAATAAATCATACTGTTCTTATAGAGGACCAGAGTTCAGTGCCTAGCAACCACATCAGGTGGCTCACAACTGCCTTTAATTCCAGTTTCAATCTAATCCCCTCTTCTGACCTTGGTGGGCTCCTGAATTCATGTGCACACACACAAACACTTAAATATAATTTTAACTAAAAAATATTTTTAAGAAAGAGAATTGATGTTTGCTCTGGAAGCCAGAGAACACAACCTACATAATGTGGCCAAACAGCCTGAAGGACAGAATAAAGGGGGTTTGAAGAGTGCTGCACAGAACAACTGCACAAGAAACTTCAGAAAGCAACAGCAATCTGCCTGCTAAGTGAAATCAAGGATCTTTTAAGTTTCACTACTGTCAACCTCAACAGAGATATGACAGAAAAATCAATAATGACAATAGGCATTTCATGCCCTTTTTGTCCCAAATATTATTTTTATTTCTATTCCCTGATTGGTAATACTTTGACACATGTTAAACCCTAGCTAACTGTACCAAAGTTAACCCAACTGCCCTTCCTTCTGCGGTCATGTGTAAAGGACAGAGAGAGAGAGCATGCTGCTGTGAGATGCACACTTTAGGGGTGACACAGAGAGGTGAGAGCATGCTGCTGTGAGATGCACACTTTAGGGGCATGCTGCTGTGAGATGCACACTTTAGGGGTGACACGGAGAGGTGAGTGCATGCTGCTGTGAGATGCACACTTTAGGGGCATGCTGCTGTGAGATGCACACTTTAGGGGTGACACGGAGAGGTAAGAGCATGCTGCTGTGAGATGCACACTTTAGGGGTGACACGGAGAGGTGCCCTTACTTCTTGGACACGGCCACTTTGGGTTTCCACTTCCGGAACTTCATCTGCCTCTCCTTCCGCTCCAGCTCCTTGAGGAATGCCATGATCTGCCGGTACTGCAGCTTTGTTAGAGTAAGAGATGCTGGGTTAGGATAGTATTGGTTCTTTGGCTCAGGCAAGACCTGATTAGCAAGAACAAGTCATCAGTGTGCAAGCAGAGCATCGGCAGGAGGCACTGCCAGCCTCTTAGTTCTCCCACGTTGGTCTTTGTTCAGCACTCAAATCAAAATCTACACCCACCGGGTCTGAGCTTGGTTTCCCCGTTTAATCACATGGATGTACACCTAACAGCCTCTGGCCTGGTGTCTAACACTGCTAAGGGCACTACCCTGCGGCAGCCTTCCTTTACTCCAGCTCTCGACAGGGAGGCTGAGCCTCTGGGAAGAACATTGTACCTGAGACAGCTTCAAGGGAATGGTCTCCAGCTGAATATCGCATTCAATCCTCGGGCTGTGTCTAGACCTCAGAGGCTCCTTGGAGCAGTTCCTTTTCAAGAGGGCAGATGCGCACACAGGCTCCAAGATGTAGTGGTGACTGCGACTCTCCATGCTTCTGGCCATGGCCTCCTGGGTCACAAGAACACTGGCTATATACACAGACCTTCCTTCTGTCTGTTACCCTCTACAATATTGGGAATTTAAGCCACAGGGATCAACATTACCTAATCTACTTTATGCCACCTGGAGCTGAGGAAATGAGCCTTTTTTCTCCATTTTACTAAAGAGCCTACAGTTTCTTTACAAAAAGACTAAGCTAGGCTTTATCTCAGTCCTTCCCAAACAGTGGCACTCTCTATCCATGCAAGTGTCTTAAAGGAACACCACCATGGTAATGTTTAAGGAGAAACCCAAGCAGGCTGGCCCTTTAATAAAAAACTAACCTGCTTCTCTGTTTACTCAAAACCTTCATGTTCAGTTCCTACTGACCAACAAAATGTTGACCACTGTGTGTCATAGGCACATAGCAGTAAGAAGCAAGGAACTAGACACACCGACACATCTTAAAAACAGAACTTTAGCTGGGTATGGTGGTGCATTGATAGAAGCACTTGGAAGACAGAGGAAAGCAGACCTCTGTGAGTTCTAGAAGAGCCTATTCTACATAGTGAGTTCTAGGACAGCCAGGGCTATGTAGACAGACCCTGCCTCAAAATTAATTTAACTAATATATGTATTAATTGAATATATTAAATTAATTGATATTTAATAATTAAACTTTCTATTAATAATTAAGTCCATTTGGTATTTACAATTTTATTAATATTAACTGAATTTGTTAAATTAGAAATGATTAAATATTAATACATTTAATTAATTTTTTTTTAAAAAAAAACTTTACATGAAAAAGAGACACAAGCACAAAATCCACCAAGTAACCTTATCCAAGTTAAAACACACAAGCTACTATGCATCTGAAGTTGAAACCTTTAGACATGAGAAGCACCTCAGGCAGACTCTAAAGAGAAGATGCTTGTACAACAGCCTGCAAGGCAGGCTTCCTAAACCTTGCGCCTCAGTGCCATCTAACACTAAAGCCCCAAAGCAGAACATACCTGTAACTCCGCTTGGGGCAAATCCCCCAATAAAGTGCAATTGACATCCCAGTAAACACTAAACTCAGCCACATCTAATCGTTTTTTTCGCATTAGTTTCTGTACCTAAGGGAAGAAAGAGGAATAAACAGGATGATCGCCTTTAATTTCAGATGTAACTGTTGTTCACACATCGGGCATTCTACAAGGGAAAACAGTCTGCTCTTATACAGCTTAAACTCCATCCCTGCAAGGTCTGGACCTTTGATCTCAGTACTCAAGAGGCAAAGGCAGGATGATTTCTGTGAGTCAAGACCAGCCTGGTCTATGTAGTGAGTTCCAAAAAAGCCAGAGGTACATAAGGCCCTGCCTGAATGAGTAAGTAGGTATATAATAAATAAATTAACAAACAAACAAAATCCAATCAATTGGCAATACTAACATGGAGAAATATTTTTAATTATATAGAAGCAGCAATGGATATATAAGATGCTATGATCAAACAAACAGAAAATATTACTGGGCACGTGAGTGTGAAAATACCTGTAAATCAGCTAAAAGCCTGATGAACTCAAGGAACAGGTACTGTACTTAACTAGAACTCTGAATGGCAGAGAAACAGTACAAGTGCATGTGCATGAACACATATTTGAAGTGGGAAGTCAGTACTATCTTGGAACATTATGAGGGTTATCAGTTTAGACAGTGTTCTCTTCTAAGAAGTCACCAGTGACCAAAAGAAAGAGTTTGTCCTTATTTGTAAACACACTCTGTGCAGACAGAATCAGGTTACTGTGACGCCATGCTGGATGAGTGTAAGCAAAGTGAATGAGTGGGGTCCTTGTAAGAAGAAAAAGACATAAGAGAGAAGGCCTTATGAACCTAGACACAGAGACCAGCGTGTTGCATCTACAAGACAAGGAACCAGAGCTTCTAGCACCCATCAGATGGAGGGAGCTGTGGACGCACTCACCCTCAGGGTTACAGAAGCCTTCCAACTCATTAGCTTCACATTTCTCATTTCCAGAAGTAGAGAGTAAATTGCTGTAGCTTTTTTGGTTTTGCCTTAACTTTTGTTTTGTTTTGTTCTGAGGCAGGGTATCACTATGTAGGCCTTGGCTGGCCTAGAACTCACTATATAGACCATACTAGAGATTTGACTGCCTCTGCCTCCTAGGTGCTGGGATTAAAGGTGTACTACCATACCCTGCTGTTTTTTATTTTATGTGTATAGAGATTTTTGCCTGAATGAATGTCTGTACATTTTATGTATTCAGTGCCTGCAGATGCCAAAAAAGGGTCCTGGAACCACAAGCATACAAAGGCTCAAATGCCTTTAAACAATTGTTCTAGTAAATAAAAATTATAGGATTATGAGCCAGGCATGTGGTGTACACATATAATTCCTACCACTTGCAATGTAAATAAGACAAGAGGACCAGAAATCTAAAGAGATATTTGGCTATGTAGTAAATTACAAATCTAGCTCAAGGTTGGCCTCCACTCCATGAGGCCGGCTCAGACTTTGAAATGAGCTGTCTACTTTTATTGTGTTTGCTGACCTCCTTGGCCCTGCCCAACAGAACATTTACTCTATCAGAGCTGTGACGTCACACACCTTTAGCCCCAGGCTCCAGGGACAGAGACAAGTCGGTCTCTGTGAACTCAAGGCCAGCCTGGTCTACAGAGCTAGTTCTAGGACAGCAGTAAAGTACAGCACCTGCTTACATAGCACCCGAGGATAGAGGGCAGAGCCGCAGGCCCCTAGCATGGAGCTTTATTCTTTACCTGTGGTCACATCTCATACTTACAGGCTCATTTGCAGCATTCTGCATGGAAACATTCTTAATGCAGATGCCAAATGCAAAAGGATGGGAAGGATTGGTAAGACCATCTTCAAAACGCAGATGGACATCTTGAATTTTTAACTGCAAAGAGGAAAGAAGGTTAAATACATTTAGATAGTTGTTGTGGGTAAGACAGAGGGCATCTACACATAGATATCAGTGTGCTAAAAATTCCAAGGTAACATGATCACAAACCACTCAAGAATAACAGCTCATTGTGATGAGGAAGGCTACAATCAAGTCATTCCAAAAGACAATGTCAACATTTAACCACAACAATACCAGGTGCCAGAGAGATGGTTTAGCAACCACACAAGCCGAGCAACATTAGTTCAATGCCCAGAACCCTCATAAATATGAAAGGAAAGAACAGACACCAAAAAGTGTCCTCTGTCCTCTACACATACCCCCCTACTCACACATATAATAATAGCAATAAATTAATTTTTTTTAAAAGAAGGGAGAGAAAATGAATAACATCACTGAATCAATATAACTGTTCTTGCTTTTCTTGTGTCTTTAGGAATATGAGCCCAGGAAAACCTACAAGACATATAAGGCCTGTGTGAATCTGTGTGTTTAATTCTTCTTGCTCCTGTGAGTAAGAGAAGATACTCTGCCTCGGCAAATTAAAAAATAATAATTGGACCTGTAAGTAGCTCAAAAGTATACAGTGTGTTTATCATGTGCAAGGGCCTGGATTCAGCCAGCAGCACTATAAAACAAGGAAAAAAAGAGATAAGTATATGTGGCCAAGAAAAATGTTTGTTGGGCTGGTGAGATGGCTCAGCAGTTAAGAGCACTGACTGCTCTTCTGAAGGTCCTGAGTTCGAATCCCAGCAACCACATGATG
>NW_022196900.1:101764132-101777239 GCF_008632895.1 Mastomys coucha
AATCTTTAAAAAAAAAAAAAAAGAAAAAGAAAAGTGTTTGTTTAGCATCATTAGCCATTACAAAAATACAAACTAGGTCAGGGAGATGACTCTGGGTAAGAATGCTTGTTTTGCAAGCATGAGGATCTGAGTTCAATTCTACAGCAGCCACACAGAAAGTCAGGCACGGATGGCTATGCTTGCCTGTAATGCCAGCATTGACAGGACAGAGACAGACAGATCCCAGAACCTTGGTGATCACATCAGCTCAGTCAAAACGGTGAGCTTGTAGCTCAAGGAGAGACCCGGTCTCAAGGCAGTAAGGCAGACAGCAACAGAGGAAGACACCTGATACATGCTCTGGCCTTCACAGTCTGCACACCTGTGAGCATGCGCAAACATAAACCACACTCAGCAGTGTGGAGAGAAGGAAGAGAAACAAGTCAAACAACAGTAAGTATCACTGTGTTAATGATTATCAGCATGGTATTGAGGCCAATGTGGGGAAAACAATGCTTAATATGGATGACAAAATCATAATATGGGCCACTGAGGTGGCCCAGTGGGTAAAGGTACTTGCTACCAAGACTGATGATCTGAAATCCATCCCCGGGACCCATGTAGAAGAAGAAAACCAAACTGTGCAAGCCGTCCTCCGACTTCTAAATGTACACACACACACACACACACACACACACATACTTTAACTTTGTTTAAAAGTGATGGTGGGGTGCTCATCCCTAAATGGCACAGGTACATCAAGGCTCAGGACCATCAAGGAAGAAGAGACAGAAACGCATAAGACCCAGTGCTAGAATTCTCTACACACAGCCAGCACCACCCCAAGCAGAGGCCCCGCTCCTGTGATTTCACTACAGGTAAGTGGCCTCTGGGGAAAGACGTTTCTGGGGCCAGCAGAAAGCTAGGCGGGCAAGTGTGCTGGCTACCAAGCCTGATGACCTGAGTTTGGTCCCCACGACCCACAGAATTAAACAGAACCAAATGCCACAAGGAATCTCCTTACTTTCACATGTGCCCCTGTCCCTGTCCCCCCTAAAGCAAATGCAAAAAAAATGTTTTATGGGCTGGAGAGATGGCTCAGTACTCAGTTAAGAGCACTGACTCCTCTTCTGAAGTCCCTGAGTTCAAATCCCAGCAACCACATGGTGGCTCACAACCATCTGTAATGGGATCTAATGCCCTCTTCTATGTGTCTGAAGACAGCTACAGTGTACTCATATACATAAAAATAAATAAATCTTGCACTTGGGAGGCAGAGGCAGGCGGATTTCTGAGTTCAAGGCCAGCCTGGTCTACAGAGTGAGTTCCAGGACAGCTGGGGCTACACAGAGAAACCCTGTCTCAAAAAAACAAAAAACAAAATAAATAAATAAATAAATAAATAAAAATAAAATAAAATAATAATATAATAAAAAATGTTTTATAAGAAAAAATATTCCTTTGTTGTAGAAGATATGTACATACCTGCACACAAGCATTGTGTACATATGCACGAAAATATTACTATATTATAACAACCATTTTTCTTAAATGAGTGCCCCAAGTGCACCAATCTTTTTATCCAAGTTATGAAACTAACAACCTCATGTCATCCTTTTGAGAAGCATGACACACACTAAGCACACTTGGCCTGGGTGGCCTTGACACTGTAAGAGAATCTAGAGACTGTAAGTATGGGCTGCTTTGTGACACTGAATGAAGAGTCATCCCCTGATCCCACTTCTAGTGGTCAAACAAGTGGCCACTGCACTACAGCCCATTAAACTCACTAAGATACATCAATGCGAGGTCACAGTTCACACACTAGGTGGTGGGGACCCCACCTCCCGCATTTTACACATGAAAAAACTATGACCAGAAAGCTTATACGACTTGCCCCGAAACCAGTCATCCAGACCTAAGTAACCTGGCTTCTGAGGTAAGAAATCCTTTAGCAAGTGGGATTCCAACATTCAAAAAGAAAGTGTGGTAAGGGGAGGGAGAGTGAAAGGGAAAACGCCTACTCACACCAGCTAAAGCAAGAAAGACCTGCGTCGGCCTCACAAGCCAGAACTTGCTTTTCAGTTTTTCCCTTTGGCAACAACCTCTAAAAAGGTACACCTGAACAGCCAGCCCCCAGCACTGCACAGCTAAACCCACAAGAAACGAGCAACTCGGAAGCGAAAACACATCGAAACCTCAGAAACCTTTAATGTGCCCTCATAAAGGTGACAGAACTCACCTCGATATTCTCCACGATCCTCGTGACAACTGAGGCAGTGACTGAATACCAATAAGGTTCTCCCTTCTGCTGCCGCCGCTCACTCTGCAAAGGAAAGAGCCAGTGTCAGCAGAGGCCAGCGTATCACTGGTGGGGATGTCACAGCAGCCCCCAGAGCAGAGACTCTATGCCTTGCCTTCCATCTCTCCTCAAGGGCTTGAAGCAGCGCCTTCTTACGCTCCCTCTCCAGTAACTTCTCCTTCTCATCATTGAAGTCCTGGATTTTCTCAGGAGCACTGATTACGTGGAGGCCAGAGATGGAGATCACCCAAGGGTCCACATGGGGGCGGTAGAAAGGAATCTGGAGTGTCACTTTGCCAATCAAGCCTGGAAGGAGAAGGATATTTCTCAGGTGTCTCAAAGTATATCTAGCTCTCTTTAAGGCACATAGATTGCTTTTATCATTATTTATTTTATTAAAAAATTAAAAAAAAAACTGACAAATATGGTGGTACGTTTAGGAAATGCTGAAGAGACAGAGGCAGGAGGATCACAAGTCCAAGGCCAGCAGGAGCAATATCTTGGGGTGTGGCATTTAGCTCTGGTAGAACTTGTGCCTTGGAAGTGCAAGGCCCTGGATTCCATCCCCAGCACCAGAAGGAGAAAAAAAAAAAAAGACAACAATCACAAAACAGCAAGCCAGGTGTGGGGGTGCAAGTTTCTAATCCTAGCACTCAGGTGGCTAAAGCAGGGGGACGGCAAGTTAAAGCCAGCCTGGATCACAAACTGAGTTGAAGGCTAGCCAACCAGGTTCCTACATATGTGAAACAACTGTTAGAGTAGACCTGTAAGAACCACTTTAAAATAAAGTAATTAATTAAAAAGAACCAGTGTGATGGTTTGTTTACGCTCAGTCCAGAGAGTGGCAGGCACAAATACAAGGTGTGGCCCTGTTGGAGTAGGTGTGTCACTGTGGGTGTGGGCTTTAAGACCCTCATCCTAGCTGCCTGGAAGTTAGTATTCTGCTAGCAGTCTTCAGATGAAGATGTAGAACTCTCAGCTCCTCCTGCACCATGCCTGCTGGGACACTGCCATGTTCCCGCCTTGATGATAATGGACTGAACCTCTAAACCTGTCAGCCAGCCCCAATTAAATGTTGTCCTCATTAAGAGTTGCCTTAGTCATGATGTCTGTTCACAGCAGTAAAACCATAACTAAGACAACTGGCTACAATGAATTAAGCTGGAAAATGCCCAGTGAGTTTTTTTTTTTTTTAAAGACTTATTTATTTATGTGTTGTATGAGTACACTGTAGCTGCACAGATGGCCGTGAGGCCATCATGTGGCTATTGGGTCAGTGCTCTTACCCGCTGAGCCATCTCGCCAGCCCGCCCAGTGAGTTTTTTTCATAGCAAATATAGATTATTTACTATGGAAACACTGTTCCAACTGGACCACTTCTTGAATTCCTAAGCGGTATCTCTCTTCCCATGGTACCTACCTGCACAGACCCTGGTCACAGAACTCATCTCTTAATAACTGGCTGGTTGATGAGTATTTGTTGGGAGATATCATGCTTACATATCTAACCTTGAACATATCCACTGTAAACTAAAACAGAAAACGCAGTATATGGATAAAGAAAACTAATGCTCACAAGAACCTGGGCTCAGAGTTACCTCGCCTGTAGAATATACCTACTTCCCAACTTCCTCCATTTTAGCCAAGCCTTTAAACTCTATGTAATAAAAGACATCTCACTGTGCATGGTGGCACATGCCTTTAGTCCCAGCACTTGGGAAGCAGAGATAGGAAGATCCTGTGAGTTTGAAGCCAGCGCGGTAACACAGTTTCAGGCCAGCCTAATCTATCTAGTGAGCACCAGGCCAGCCAGGGCTACATAGTGAGACAGAGTCTCACAAAAGGCAAGGTAACAGTGGAGCATTGAGAACAGTGTTTTCCTTTGTGTGTGGCTCTGAGGAAAGAATCAAGGCCCTCACATATCCATGCTTGCTCAGCAAGTCCTCTAGACTGGGCTGTAGCCCCAGTCTTCATTATGGTATTTCTAATGATAATACTAAATGACTGACTGTCTAATCCAAAAGTAAACTAAGAATATGGGTGACTGAGAATGTAGCTCAGTGACACAATACTTGCTCTGAGTGTACAAGGCCCTGGGTTCAATTAGTACCATAGAGGCAGGAGAAAAAAATTTATTATTTTATAAAAAAAATCATGAAAAATTAGTTTTCTCTAGGAAAATATGACATATATAACCAAACTTTGATGTCAACTTGAATTAATGCAGAGTGGCAGTTATTTATTTGTTTTGAGACAAGGTCATACCATGTTGGGCTTGAATGCCTGAGACCTTCCTTCTCCTCCCTAAATGCTGGGCTATAGGCATGCTCTGCTCTGCCTGGCCACGGTGGCAGTTCTGAATGAGTTTGCAAGAGGATATGAAGCATTCTGACAGCAAAATAGGACTTCACACATCTTACTGACTTTTTGTAAGAAACAAGGTCAATCAGATACCAACTCCAGGGCTTCTGACTCTCCTATCCCAGACAACTTGCTCCGCAAACCTCCCTCCCTCCTTTGGTTCCACATACCAGCTTTGACTTCAAAGGGCAATTCCAGTTCTTTCAGGGCATCTTTCTTTAATGGGAGGTTTTCTAATTCAACAGCACCTAAAACAAACCAACACAAAATAAATGTTCATCCAGCAAAGACTCATCTGCCGGCTGCGTGCAGAACACTGAGGGCGATGGCCACTGCGATGCCACCACTAGCCCGACCACCCACTGGGACGCATACAGGACAGCTGAATCATAGACGCCTGAAGAGCCTAGGCAAGATCCTTACTTTGTCCAATATGTTAAGCTTCATATCATGTTGACTGCATTTTTATTTCTTCTTTCTTAAGTTTATTACATTTATTGGGGGGGTATGTGATATGTAGGCGATCAGAGAACAACTTTCTTCAGGAGTCAGTTCTCTCCTTCCACCATGTAGGTTCCAGAGATAAAACTCAGTCTGTTATGCTCTGCAGCAAGTGCCTTTGCCTACTGAGCATCTTTCTGACACTCCCTTTCCTTTCGTGACTCAAGGGTCTCACTATGTTGCCCAGGCTGACCTCAAGCTTCTGGGCTCACACTATCCCCATGTCTTAACCTTCTGAGTAGTTAGACTAAAGGTACATGGCCAACTTATTTATTTTTTTCAAACAAGATTTAAAATGTAACAGACAGCTAGGAGTTTAGTTCAGTTGGTAAAATGGTCACTCACCACACAAAAAATCCTAGATTGATCCCTGTAGTGACAATTTTGGCATTTCGGTTTCTTTAAAAAAAACTCAGAAATATTATAAGAATATGATCTCATTTTAACCCCAGGTGTGGTAGGTGGAGCTGCTTCAGATCATCCACAGCAGCTGAATATGATCTGCCTTGTGCTATAGCACGGGCATGATTTTGCCAGCACCAGATGGTCTCTGCAACTGTGTGACCTTTGGAATCCTGGGAACTTTTCTGAGGGTAAACAAATGCTAGGACCTCAGGAGGTGCGATGGATTTTTGTCAGCTGGTGGGTGGCTGCTGTTGGTTGTTGTTAGCTGTGGTTTGTTAAGTCGTCATGTGCAAGAAGAAATTAAATATCCTGACAGCAAAGATCAAACCTGGCCCAAGGAACTTGACACCCCTAACTAGCAGGAAGTAGTTTAACCCCCTTTCCCCTCTATCCTTTTTTCTCTCCTAACTAGTATTATGGCATCAAAAGGGTAGAAAAATGGTGGAGAAGGGTGGAAGAAAGAAGAACACAAAAAGTAGTCAAAGTCCAGCTACAGATCCCCATCAAAGAAACACACTATGGTGGTACACTCCTGTAGTCCCACAACACAAAGAGAGGGACAAAAGTATCTCACGTTCAAGATCATTCTCAGCTACATAGTGAGTTCAAGGCCAGCATGGGCTAGAGACTCTGCCTTTAAAAAAAGAAAAGAAAAGAAAAAGGTAAAAGACAGAATTCCAGCATTTGGACAGTAGAGTAAGAAGGATCAAGAATTTAAGATAATTCTAGGCTGCATAGAAAATTCTGGGCTAGGCTAATTACATGAAATCCTGTCTCAAAAAATAAATTAATAGGGGACAGCAAGATGGCTCAGCAGATAAAGGCAGTTGATGTCAAGCCTGAAGATCTGGGCTCAATCTCCAGGACCCATATAGTGCAAGGAGAAAACCGACTCCCAAAAGTTGTCCTCAGACCACTGGTACTCTTACAAATGTTCAGAAGCACTTACACACAATTAATTAATTAATTAAAGCCATCCTGACTAGCAGGTCAGATTTGGCCTGCTGGTTAACTTGCAGACCCTCAGCATAGGCTAAAAGTTCTTACAAGATTGACATCTTCTGACTCCCTAAGGTGAAATGCAGGCTTTTGTGCCCTTCCTGAAATCTCCCAAATCAGAATTCCTGAGGACAAGAATCAGCTATGTTTTTTAACAATCAGACCAATCCCTCAGCAATGTCCTTCCCCAGTTATTGAGCATAGGTCACAAAATGCTTGAGAACCCACAGTTTTAGTTAATAAAACTGAAGGGGGTGCGGTGCAGTAATGTACGCTTTTATTCCAGAACTTGGGATGCAGAAGCAGAAGGATCTCTATGAGGCTAGCCTGGTCTATAGAGTGAGTTCTAGGACAGCCAGGGCTATGTAGACCCCGTTTCACAATAGATTAGATTAGATTAGATTAGATTAGATTAGATTAGGATTACATAATAAAATAAAATAAACAAGAAAGCCAGTCACCCAAAGGCCAGTTCCTCTCTGCTCCTTCCTTCATTGAGGCATAACTTGTCAGAAGGCCAGGGCCAAAATGTATGATGACTTCAACTCAGATATGCAAAGACAAGGCAGCCAGATCCAGCTCTGCTCTCATTTGGATCCAAATGTTCCCCAAAGGCCCACAAATTGAAGGGCTACCCACCTCCCGCCCCAGCCCATGACACTATTGGGAGGTAGTGAACCTTTATGTGGGTGGGTCTATCTAGCAGAAGTTAGGTTAGTGAGGATGTGCCATCAAAAGTGACTCTGAAAATGGGGCCCCTTCCTGACTCTACTTCCCATCTGCCATACGGGAAGCAAGCCAGCTTTGCCAGGGGTTCCCACCATTACTCTAGGCCCAGAGGCAACGGAGCCAAGCAAACTGGGCAATCCAAAACTGTAAACCAAAATAACCTTTCCTCTTTTTAAGTTGATTATCTCAGATATTTTATCACAATAAGGGAAGACTGACAAACAGGATCACCTGACTATGCAAGCTGTTCATCTTCATACATACAGCCAAACTGTACTTATGTAGGCCACAGAGCATAAGAGAGTACATCCTCTAGCACAGACTGTTGAAAAGAGGGCCTTGGTGTCATAAAACCGTTTGTACAACACCAAGCAATTTCTGAGCCTTGAATCTGTTGGGGATAAGTATTTTTGAGAACAGGGAGTAAGACAGCAACCATTAATGGGTAGGAAGGTCAGGAATAGGGCAGACAAGGCTCACTGCAAAGGCATACGATGTAGGGACCGTACTTCCTCAGATAAACGACTATGGAGACTCCAAAGGAGATCAAACCTAGCAATTTAGCAAGTTCTAACTAAGCATAGGCTCTTCTTTTTTTTTCCCTTTGGGGAGGGAGGGGGCAGGGGGCATCCACATAGAGTCCCAAGCATAAAAGTAAATCACCTAAAACAAAATAAACCTATTTCCACAGTTGGAGAGAAAATTATCATAAATGAGAATATCTCAGAAAATGTTCTCCTAGGGTGAAAATGACTTTCAGATCGACAATAACAGTTTCTTCTTTTGTTTTTGTAGCACTAGGGACTGAAGGCAGGTTCTTGCACACAAGAACTAAGTGCTCCAGTGGAGCCATGCCACATTTGAACTGAGACTGGACTTATTTTCCCATATGCTAATCAGTCACAAAGGCAGGTGGTCCCTAGGTTTTCCTGGTCTGCGCTGTTCAGAAACAGAAGAAACTTACACCATAAAACATTAAAGAAGCCTAGCGTTGTTGGCGCATGCCTTTAATCCCAGCACTTGGGAGGCAGAGGCGGGATTTCTGAGTTCGAGGCCAGCCTGGTCTACAGAGTGAGTTCCAGGACAGCCAGGGCTACACAGAGAAACCCTGCCTCGAAAAACCAAACAACAACAACAACAACAAACAAAAACAAAAAAAACAAAAACAAAAACAAACATTAAAGAAGCTGAAGTACAGACAGCACAGGAGGTTTAGAAAGGAAAGAGGAGCAACAGAAGCCTGCAGCAAGCCAACAGTTTGGGAACACAAAAACACAGTAATGGGTCAAGACACTAGTGTTGCCCCCAACACACACACACACACACACACACACTCAAATGTGTGCCCATGGTCTGCTCTGCTCTGCTGGGAAAGGTCCTTCTGGGAAGGACTGCTCCTAAGACTCATGCAGCAAAAGAAGGTCGACCCTTCTGAAGCCAGAATGCCACTCATTGATCCAGGCAGGCAATTTCCAGGCTTTTTCATGGATGGCTCACCCCAAAATTCCTCGTCTCATCTCACACTGGCCAGAGATCTATACACTAATACTGTGGTGAACTGGCATGTCCCAGCCATCTCTGTTGACTGGCAGATTCTCTTCATTCTGCTCCAGGTTATTTATAGGAGCAGGCTGAATGGGGTTCAGACAACAAGGAGAACTAGCATGTGCTGTCATTGCCCAACCAAGCCTTTACCTCCTGACTCCAAAACATCCTCCTGTACCTACAAGCTCCCAGTCCCTGCTCCTGGGATCCACTCCTCGTGGAGTGTGGTTACCACTGTGCAATATACTGAAACCCTTTTCAGCTCACTCAAAAGCTACCCCAGTTTTCCCCAGGCCCAACAGACAAAACAAGGAGTTCCTCTCCTATGCACTTAAATGCATAATATAATTTTTGTAATTAAAGGCAGAGTCTCACAGTGTCATCCAGACTAGCTAGAACTCACTGCATACCCCAGACTGGCCTTGACCTCACAGCAATCATTCTTGCCTCATCCTCTCAAGTACTTTGATCGCAGGGGCATGCCATCGCATCCAGCTATGGCCTCTAGCTCAAGTGCAGCCATTCAGTGATGACTGCCTTGTGGGTAAGAACTTTATAGGCTGAGACTGAAAGATGATAATGACAGCACCTAACACTTAGTGAGATCTCACTGTGTGCCAAGTACTTCATTATTATCCCACCCCCACTCCACCCCCAAATAGTAGGCCTCAAACTCATGCTCTCCTAATCTCCCACCCACTCATACAAAGCCAATATTCTACCACCAAGCTATAATAGCAGCCACTAGATCATCTCATTCATACACATACACACACACACACACACACACACACACACACATTTACAGGCTGGAGATATAGGTCAGCAGTTAAGAGTACTGGTTGCTCTTCCAAAGGCCTTGGTTCAAATCCCAGCACTCACAAGTCACATCACAACTGTAATTCTAGTTCCGAGGGATGACATCCTCACACAGACATACATGGAGGCAGATACCAATGTAAATAATTTTAATTAAAAAAAAATATATTTACCATGAATTTGAAAGAGCAAGGAAGGGTATATAGGAGGGTTTAGAAGGAAATGGAGGGGGTAAATTGTATAATTATATTATAACCTCAAAAAGACAAAAGAAATAATCTTTTAAATATTTAATACATGTAGTGCTTTAAATGAAAGTGGCTCCCACTGGTGAGGAAAGATGGGGATGTGTGGCCTTGTTGGGGGAGATGTCTCACTGGGGATGGGCTTTGAGGTTTCAAAAGCCTATACCAGGCCCAAAGACTCTCTGCCTGCAACCTTTAGATGAGATCAGATGTGAGCTCTTGGTTCCAGTTCTAGCACCATGCCTACCTGCATGCCTGCCAGCCGCCATGCTTCTGTCATGATGATCATGGACTAATCTTCTTAAACTGTAAGCAAGCTCTCAATTTAATGCTTCCTTTTATAAACTGCCTTGATTGCGGTATCTCCTCAGAGCAATATGTCAGTAACCAAGACAATATACTCTAACTTTTAATTTTACGTATATAGATGTTTTCCCTGTATGTATCATCTGTGTGCCACTTCTGTACCTGGTGCATGTAGAGTCCTAAAGAAGGGATCAAATCCCCTGGAACTGGAGTTACAGACAGTTGCAAGCTGCTAAGTGGGTGCTGGGAATTGAACCCAGGTCCTTTGGGAGAACAACCAGTGTTCTTAACTGCTGAGCCATCTCTCCAGCACTATCTCATTCAATCTTCCTAACGAAGCAAAGAAGTTCTACACCTTGAGTATCCCTGTCTGAAATACTTGCCATTTCAATTATTTCAGGTTTGGGGGATTTTCTGACTTAAATAAATTTTACTGGTTGAGCACTCCCAAACAAAAATCAAACATTCAGAGCCAGGGTTCTAGTTCAATAGGTAGAACACTTTCCTTTTCATGCGTGGAACCGTGAGTTCCATGTCACCGCTGCAGACTGGAAGCGTGAACACCTGTAAGCCTACCACTTGGGATGTGGAGGCAAGAAGATCAGAAATTCAAAGTCATCCTCAGCTACATACCAACTTGGAGGTCATCCTGGACTATATGAAGAATCGAGGGGCTAGAGATGGCAGATGGAAGAACCGACTGCCACCAAGCAGAACACCCTGAGTTTGATCCTTGGGACCACACTGGAAAGACAGAACCACTCTCGCAAGTTATCTTCTGACCTCCTCCACCTATTTGATATAGCACATGCACTCCAACCAACCAATTAATCAATACAATGGAAAGAAAGAAAAAGGGGGGTGTGGAGGAAAAAGTGGAGGAAAAAATTTTTTTCTAAAACAAGGTTTCTCAGTGTAGCCCTGGCTGTCCTGGAACACTTAGTCCTGTAGACCAAGCTGGCCTCAAACTCATAGAGACCTGCCTACCTCTGCCTCCCGAGTGTAGGGATTAAAGGCGTGAGTGCCTGGATGGAAAACTAATTTTTAAAAATATTCAAAGCTGGGGGCAGTGGTGGCGCACGCCTTTAATCTCAGCAATTGGGAGGCAGAGACAGGCGGATTTCTGAGCTCAAGGCCAGCCTGGTCTACAGAGTGAGTTCCAGGACAGCCAGGGCTATGCAGAGAAACCCTGTCTCGAAAAACCAAAAACTAAAAATAAATAAAAATAAAAATAAAAATATTCAAAATGCAACCACAGTGCTCTGCTATCACAAGCTTTTTGAGCTTGGTCAAGACTAAAGTACTCCACATTTCAGAATCTTCCAGACTGAGGATGCCCAACCTATACATCAGTTTCTCAAAGGCAGTTTGCTTAGAACCGTCAGAGCTAGCTAAGTGGTGTCGCACCAGAGGTCACGGGGGGTCTCTGTCTGGCCTGGGGTGAAAGAGGAAGAGATGGGGAAGAAGGCTTTTAGTGGCCACCACAGTCACTGGCAGCTTGAAAGTGGTGAGAGCAGGGTCAGAGCTTGAGCCTGAGCTGTAGTACCAAGTGTACCAAGAGCCTTGCCCGCAACAGGTGCTCTGTAAGTGTTGCCCAAGTGCAACCTCTGTCTTCCAACTACTCATACAGTGATTGGCATTTTAACAACGTCAGTACACATGCACAATGACACACCAGCCAATCCTGTGCTGACCATCCTGGTGATGGACGATGAGGACTAACCTGCACTACGAGCCCACTACATGCCAAGAACAGCTCTAAGCTCTTTGACCCACATTAACCTACTTGGTCCTCAGAGACCTATGGGATGGTTAATAACCCTCACATGCAGACATTGAGTAATATGTTCAAGTTGCTGATAAATATTACTAGACACAAACTCAGTCTGGTATAAAAGTAGTCTTTTTTTTCTTTTTTTCTCCTTTTTGACCTTTCAGGCAGGGCAACCACAGGAACCCACGATAGCCCAGCCACCTGAACAATGTCATCTTTGTATCTCCCCACACATTTAACAACAGTAATATTCGATGCTAGGTCTCTTACCTGTCTAACACGCTGTGCCCTCAATCACTACTCCACTATGTCAAGACCCAAAACACCATCACCTCCTTTCCATAGCCAGCCAGTCTCCCAGCTCACAGTCATGCTTCCACATGCTATGATGTGCTTTGGACCCCTTAAGTAAGGGTCAAAACTAACACCAGTTACGGAAGAAAAACATTCCTCAAGGTTTCATACCATAGATATATATATGAGACAGGGTCTATCTAGTCCTGGCAACTCACTATGTAAGAGCAGGCTAGCCTCAAACTCACACATCCGCCTACCTCTGACTCCAGAATGCTGGGACTAAAAGCATGCCTCACTATGTCCGGCTGCATTCCATAGATTTAAAAGCCAAAGAGAACAACAGTCCTTAAAGAGGACGCTAGAAAAGCTACCCTAAGCACCACAGTGATGCATGCAATTGCTATAAGACATAGTCTACGCTCTGTGTATGGTATGCCTGCAATCCCAGCACGTGGGAGGCAGAGGCAGGAGGATCACAACTAGTTTCAAGCTGGCAGAGGCTTCATGGTAAATGTCAGGTTCAGCCAGGACTACAGAGTGAATGAAAAGCAGCACAATGGGCCAAGGAGATGACTCAAAGAGTAAAGGTGCTTCCTGTCCTGCATAAATACACACAGTGGAGAGAGAACCAACTCCTAAAGGTTGACCTCTAACTGCCCCATACATACCACGGCATGTGTACCCATAAATGTACAAAATAAATAAATGAAACTTTTAATCTTTTTTTTTTAAAGTCAGGATTCCACTATGTTGATCAGGCTGGCTTTGAACTCACAGAGATCCACTTTCCTCTGTTTCTCAAGTGCTGGGATTAAAAGGATGTGCCACCACATCTGGCACTTTAA
>NW_022196900.1:101777578-101779562 GCF_008632895.1 Mastomys coucha
GAGTGAGTTCCAGGACAGCCAGGGCTACACAGAGAAACCCTGTCTCAAAAAAACCAAAAAAAAAAAAATCTGTCATTAGTACATCCAGAGATACATCGCATGCCTTAAAGCTCCATCTCATCAGTGAACAATATGCCACCACCTAACTCTGCTCTTAATGAGGGAAATTGAGCCTGCAGTGCTCTCCAAGCCAGTTATCTGCAGTCTCAGGTGCTTGGGCACACCAACAAACCTCAGAGCAAGAACTTGACACTAGCGCACACTCACACACTCTTCACTTTTGCTTCCCATCACCTTCCTTCCAAGAACAAAGGGGAAAGTGGGAGAGGGAAGACTCCATTTCTGTATACAAAGAAATGAAGGAGAGGGTAGGGGCAGTCCAACCACACTAGCTCCCACAGCCACCTCAATCCTGATGAGTCTGGAGGAAGGGAAACTCCTGGAACAAAATGGGTCGAAGACAAGCAAGTTCTGGTCTGACTCTCAGAGTGTGGAAACCCACAAGCTGTTATTCCCTCCGGCCTGATCCTGGGCAAACCCTGTTCTCAGGACACTGCACTTCCTTCCTCCCCACTGGCTTTGACATTGCTTATCGGCAGCCAAATCTTCTTAAGGAAGGGTCTTACTTTGTATCCCTGGCTAGCTTAGAACTATGAAGAACAGGCTTACCTGGAAATCAAAGTAGACCAGGCTAGCCTGGAACTCATAGAAACCCACCTGCCTGTGCCTCTCAAGTACTGGGATTAAGGGTGTACACCATACCCAGCTCTATCTTCTTTCTATATCAAACCAGTGGTTCTCAACCATCCTCATGTTGTGACCCTATAATATAGATTCTCATGTTGTGGTGACTCTCAATCACAAAATTATTTTGTTGCTCCTTCATAACTCACACAAACGCACAGGTAAGTGAGGGCAGGTAAGGGGACTCTGGGTTAGGGAAGGTGCAGGAAGGCTGCCAACATGGGTCTGACGTCACCCTCTCAAAACCCACATGGTAGAGGAAAAGAACCAACCTGCACAGGTTGTCCTCTGACCTCCACATGGGCACCATGGCACAGGCATTGCCTTCCCACACAGACAGACAGACATTCGTCGATGCATAATGTACAAGCTTTTAATTAGTTTTTTTTTTTTAAGAAAGAAACACCATATTTTGCTGAAGAGAAATGAGTGTGCTTACCTTTAAGAAGAGCAACCGACAGCTGGTCAGTGTTCAGGTTATTGACATATTTCCCCAAGTAGGTGTTGAGAACCCAGGCCACGAGACCTTCCAACATGACTATTTCCTCAGAAAAAGGTGCTTAGAAATCATAGATCAGTCTTTTTTATTTCTCTCTCTCATGGTCTCTGAATCTATAAAAGAAAAAAAGGAAAAAAAAGGAAGTTAACAGAGCCCAGCTCAGTGTAGTGTGGCACACCATGATGCTGGCACTTGGGAAGTACAGACAGTTAGACTTCTAGGAGTTCCAGATCTGCCTGGTCTAGAGTTCCAGGCCAGCCCGGGATAAATAATGAGTTCCTGCCTCCAAACAACAACAAAACAGAACCTAGATGTATTTCTGTGTTGACTCACTGTTCTGCCTGTCTCGAGCTGGATTAGGGAAGACTGGTACCCATACTGATCTTTAGCTACAGGGACAGTCACTTGGAAACTCTGAAAATTACCTGCAGTTTGGAGCTAAGCCTTCTGGTTAGCTGTTCTCTGAAATCCTTCCTCTGGGGACTAGACTTAGGACCAGACTGCCCTCAGCAGAGCTTTTCACACGGGCAACCTAGCAACATCTGAAGATGTTCTCTTTTTCTATTTTATGTATATGTGTATGCAGTGTATGCATGCAGGAGCCTGTGGGAGCCAGAAGAGGGCATAGGTACCTGGAACTGAAGTTACAGAAGTTTATGAGCCTCCTTGTGGGTGCTGAGAACCAAACCCAATTCCCCTGCAAGACTAGTGTTTTTTTTTTCTTCTTCTTCTTCTTCTTCT
>NW_022196900.1:101779572-101794088 GCF_008632895.1 Mastomys coucha
AGGCTGGCCTTGAACTAAGAAATCCACCTGTCTCTCCCTTCAAGTGCTGGGATTAAAGGTGTGTGCCCCCACCACCTGGCAAAGAATAGTGTTCTTAACCACTGCCATCTCTTCAGCTCTGTGAAGACATTTTTGATTATTGTTACCTCAGATGCTCTTATGGCTAGCTTGTGAGGAGGGCCTGTAGAAGCCGATAAGCATCTTACAATACCAGTGACAACCCCAATCAGCAAAGACTCATCCCTCCCAAATGCTAGAAAGCATGAACCTAGATTGAAGCAAAAAATGTTCAAGAGGCTAAGTGCATGAAATTCACTCTACAACACTAGTTAGGGTGCCCTAATTAAAATTAGCAAATTTATTCATTAGGCTCATTCATAAAATCATCAAAATGGAAGAGAAAGGCAATGCTTTATCACTGATCTTTTATCCAAGGCTGCTCTTGAACTCACCACATAGCTAAGGACAGAACCTGGAACTTCTAACTCTCTTGTCTTCACCTTCTTAGGAGGTGCTGCGATTACAAGTCTGCACCTTCACATATGGTGGATGGGAACTGATCCTAGGGCTTCAAGCACAGTAGGCAAAGCACCCTACCCACTTAGGTACATCTCCAGCCTTATCACTAGTCGTCAACATTCCCATTGATGCTGACCTAATGACGACTTTAGCCAACAAAGGCAAACACCACGAATGCTCTGGTTACGGGTTCAGCATTCAGATTCAGTACTGGATCACAATTGTTTGTTACAATAAGTAGCATAACACTGTGCTTGTAGTATTATAAAAATATAGATTATTCTACTAGACAATATTGATTGGCAGTTGAAGTCAGTTTTCCTTTCATCTGCTGTTAGTAAATGAATGATACTTTAATATTTGTAAAAGTGTTTTGCTGGGGAGCTAGAGTCATGGCTCATTGGTTAAGAGCACTGGCTGCTCTTCCAGAGACCCAGGTTCAATCAATTCCCAGCACCCACCTGGTGGTTCACAACCATCTGTGGCTCCAGTTTCACAGAATCTGATGCCCTCTTTGATCCTCCATAGGCACCAGGCACCCATGTGGTACACAGACATTCATACAGGCAAAACACTCATAATATAAAATAAATTTTAAGAAAAGTTTGGCCTAAAGTTACATAGATATTTTTACTATTACAAACAGTTAAGTTGAGAGGGTAAAGGCCTTAATTGCATCCCTAGGACCCACATGCAGGAGAGAACTGGCTCCAGCGAGTTGTCCTCTAACCCCCACTGGCATGCTGCGGTATGGGCACACCCACCCTCAGACTCAAATGCATACATACACACGAAAATAAACATTTTTAAGTGAGCAGGAGAAAGACTGAGACCAAGAAAAAAACGTTTAAGCGAGAGGCAAGAATGGTGGCGCGTGCCTTTATCTCACAGGGGCAGGCAGAGGCAGACGGGTTTGTGATGGGGCAGCCTGGTCTACATCGCAGTTCCACGACAGCCAGGGGCTATATACCCTGTCTCAAAACAGAAGTTTGGATGGGTTCTCAGATCACTCATCTAGTGGGTTCCAATAAGAACCCTGAGCTGTAAATCTTGCTCCTAGCCCATCACGTTGGTCACCAGCCACCACACCAGACATTCCAGGTTTCCTGTGGCTTGTGTCCCACTTGGAACCAGAGTGTTTTCAGGATCCTTTCCAAGGACTTTGCCCCATGACTAGTAATTTATCTTACTGCCAGGAGATACGTGCACCCCAAAGAAAAAGCTAACAACACGAGACAGATCCAAAACAAAAGTCCCCTAAAAGTGGAAGACTGATATTTACTTGTTAGTAGTATCTAGCACTTCCGTGCAAGACATAATTATAATCGGGGACAATTAAAAAAAATCAGTTAACTTTTCAGGGTATTGAAATACACCTTTAATTCCAGCACAATGGAAGAAGAGGCAGGCAATCTCTGAATTTAAGACCAATCATCGCATACACATAGGGAGTTCTGGGCCAGCAGGGCTACATATTGAGACCCTGTCTCAATAACAATATTACTGAAACATTTTGCAGAAAATGTACCTTATTATCTTATTTCTTTCAAAAGATTTAGGGGGAGGGGGGTTATGCTCCAGACATAAAGCCAAGAATCTGGGGGAGACTCTTCAGCATTTGTTTTAAAGATCACACAAAAAAAAATTATTTTTAATCAAAAATCCTTCACAGTGTAAATAAAAGAGACATTTCTCTATTGTCATTTTAACAAGGTAAATCTATTAAAAACACAATGTGAAACTGACTACCTACCTTGCTTTACTATGTGAGCCTCAAACCGTCCTGGGCACCCAGCCACGGCTAGAGTAATCTTTATTTTTGTTATTGCCATTAATTTCAGTCCTAAAAACCAACTCTCCCTAAAATGCCAACTCCAGATGTTTTCCCAGTAAAGAGAAACTTCTGTCAGTCCAGCACGATGCCTCAGAGGGTGAAGGAAATTGCTACCAAGACCTGAGTTTTAATCCCCAGAACCCATATGGTTAAAAAAGAGACTACAGACTCCCACAGGTGGTCTTCTGACAGCCGCACCTCCCCCCAAGCCCCCAACACACACACACAAAATAAGTGTATAATAATACTTTTTCAGGAAACTATTGTCATTTTATACCCATGTTCTGGCCCTACCATACTTATTCTCAATGTGGAAGAACACAAAGTACACACTTAAAAGGCATGGGCTGTTAGCGCCCTAAGAAGTTCTTCTGCTCAGTGTGAGGCCCAAGCCAGAAAGCATCCATTAGCTCTGCTAAGCATCTAGAGCAGGCTTGAGGCCACTTCAAGGATTCCCTTAAGGAATCTGGTTTCAGGAAGGTCCGCCAGACTGGCCAGAATCCCAAATTATTTATATGCTCCGGTTCATCAGGACTTCTAGGCAGCTGCCCGGCAATAACCCACACCTGGCTTCCCCTATCTGGTGTGGCAGGTGACGCTGAGGATCTGGGTTCAACCCACAGCCTGGGCAGACAGCCGGACATGACCTTGAGCCAGGCCCCACCCGAGAAGAGGCCAGACAGGGAATGGGAAGCTTTGGCAATTGGACCTGGAGAATCCCTCTGCCAGGCAGCTAGGGTTGCGTGCTGAGGGATTCCAGGAGCTCTGCCACAAGGGGACAACTCCAAGTGTGTGTCAGGCCCGGGGCTCCACAGGAGCGCGAAGCTTCCCTGGCCTTTCCATATCTCCGGTCTGCTGTCAGCAACAGGGGACAGAGCCACCAAGCCTAGAGAAGATGGCTCTCTAGGGGTAAGAGAGGCGAAGGGTCGCCTAGCTGGAGGAGGAGTGGGGTTAGAGAGGGGACCCCGGGACCAAGCCTGATGCCCCCACCCAGTGGTGACCCCACAGGGGATGGAGGCACTGAGGGAAGGGACGCAGCCCCACTCGGGGCGTGCTGAAGGGACCCTCGTACGCTGGGATCAAGTCTCGGGAGAAGTGACACCCAAAATCCAGGGGTGTCTGCAGGCTGCAGGACTAGTGGCCCGAGCCCGGGCCTGAAGTGCCAGCGACTCTCGGGCTCCGGGGTCCCCGCGAGGGCGCCCGGGCTCCAGGAGAGGCCGGCTGCCGCGGACCCCGAGCCGGGCCGTCGGAGCCCAGCCCGGTCGATCGCGTGGCCGCCTTCCGTGAGGTCCTCGGTCCTGACCGCCGCCCCCCTACCTGTCGCTGTAGCTGTAGCTACTGCTGTCGCTGCCGCCCAAGCCCGGTTCTGCGAGGTGCTTCCTCTCCGCCACTCCTCAATGGCGGTGACTAGAGCGCTAGACTCGACCAATCGAGTGGCTATGTGCCTGGGCCTGGCCAACGGAGCACCGAGCCGTCGATTGGGGCTCCCCCTAGCGTCAGCGGCCGTTCCTGTACGGCTGCGGGTGCCTCCCAGGATGCTGGGGGCTTCGTGAGTCCCATTTTACAGATGGGTAAACTGAGAGCCGGGACAGCGTAGGGATATAAGTGAGCCTAGTCCAAACATTACCGTGCCTCCAAAAATGCCCTACTTTCCATCTACCTTTCCATCCCACCACCCGCAGTGACCTCTTGACTGCCACTGAAGTCTGTAATTCAAACCATGACTTTTCCTGCTTAAACCACTCTCCCCATTACACTTGTATTAAAATTCGCCTCCTGAGCTGTCAAGATAGCTCAGCTGGAACGGGAGTCTGCAGTCAAGCCAGATGACCAATTCTCAGAAGCCATGTGGTGGAAGGAGAGAACTGATTCACGCAAGCTGTCCTCTGACCTCCTGGTTTGCCTCCCCACCCTCTCACTCTTCCACCCCCAACACATACACACAATACTTCCTGAAAGCAGGAACCACTACATAAAGCCAGGCATGGTGGCACACACTTGTAAGCACACACACTGAGCACAGAGCTCAGGAAGTAGAGAAAGGAAGGTCAGGTGTTCAAGGTCATACTCAGATACGTAGTGAATTGGAGGGCCAATCTGGACTACATGAGACTGTCTCAAAAATAAAAAAAAAAAGTAAAAAATAAAAACCCTCTGTACTGTGCCACACTAAAGTTTTTCTGGTCGTATTCCCTTTCTATGGCCTTCTCTGGTCCACTTGACTCCCAGCATGCTTCTGTTCCTGCTTCAGGTCCTTTGCATCTGTCATTCTCTCTGCTTAGCATGTTTTTCTCCTAGATCAGTGCTGTCCGATAGACGTATAATGCCAGCCACATAGATTCATTTGTTACTTGCTATATTAAAAGAGATGAGCCTGGAAGGTATAGCTCAGTAATAGAGTCCTTTCCTAGCACATGCATGATGCTGGATTCAGACGCTAGGACCAAAGACAGGAAGGTGGGGGGAGAGATAAAGAGAAAATTGTTTAGTAATTTAGTCACTGTAATGAATCCAAAATATTCTTCTTTTTTCTTTCTTTCTTTTTTTGGTTTTTTGAGACAGGGTTTCTCTGTGTAGCCCTGGCTGTCCTGAAGCTCACTCTGTAGACCAGGCTGACCTTGAACTCAGAAATCTGCCTTCCTCTGCCTCCCAAGTGCTAGGGATTAAAGGCGTGTGCCACCACTGCTCTGCTAATCCAAAATATTCTTATCACAACATATAACCAACAGCAAAACAAACTTGTCTGGGTTGATCTCTGAGATAGAGTCTCTGCATATAGCTCAGGTGGGCCTCAAACTCAAGATCCTCCTCCTGCCTCAGCCTCCTGATCTGTCCCTGATTTGTGCCATTGCACCTGGCAGAAAGATGGTTAGTAAGATATATTAACACTATTTTACAGAAGCTTTTTGAAATCCAGAAATACTTTCTACTGTGTCATTTCTCAGGACAAACCAAAGACTTTTGAGTACTCAGCGAGCAATTGGAAGTGACAAGCTGCTGCAACGAAGCTCTGAATGGCCACAGGGCGGAGCTAATTGTTCCTTTCTCTACACATCCCATTTCATAGAACATTTACCCCCTCCCCCACAATATTCTCTCATCCATTATTCTGTGGTGCTTTCCTCTTTACAAAGTTGTATTTTTACTTTTAATTGTCTATAATCACACACGTGTGCGCGCACACACATGCACATGGCTATGTGCAAGTCTGTGCATCCGAGTGCAGGTGCTCTTGGAAGCCAGGGGCATTGGATCCCTCTGGAGCTGGAATTACAGGTGGTTGTGTGGGTGCTGGGAACCAAACTCCTGCCAGAGCAGCCAAGTGCTCCTAATCACTGACCCATGTCTCCAGCTGCAGTGTTTCTTCATAGACCTCGATGTTTATTTGTTTATCCAGGCTGGCCTGAAACTCCCTATGGAGCTAAAACTCATCTGGAACTTCTGGCCCTTCTGACTCCACCTCTGAAGGGCTGGGATTGCCATGTGAACCATTTGAACCAGCTCTTCACAGCACTTAACCCTATTTGAAAGGATCTGTCTATCCCTGCACTATTCTCCCTAACCATGACTCTAAAGCAAACCCCTGGTCTTGTCACCAGTGTTTCCTCAGGAAACATTGTCTGAGCTCCAGACATACTTGCAAACCCAGCACTTGAGAGGTGGAGACCAGGGAGGTAGGAGTTCAAAACTCTCCTCAGTTATATAGCCAGTTCGAGAGCAGCCTTGTACTACATGAGACCCTACCAGGAGGGGAGGGAGGGAAGGGAAGGGGAGGAGTTGGGGGAGGGAAGGAAGAAAGGAATTCCCAAGTAAATTCTTCATTGGACTAGTGATCACCTACAGCATCCATGAGACATGCCTTTGAGTGTGTCTGCCAGGGCTCTTCCAGAGGGCATTAAAGGAGGAGTTCAATGATTGTAAAAAAATGGGCTGGTATCTCAGACTGAATAAAAAAGAGAAAGGCAGCAGGGGGAGACCCGCTTAGTGGTTAAAATCACTTGCTGTTCTTACAGACAACCAGGGTTTAATTCTCAGTGCCCATATCAGGTAGCTCACAGCTGCCTGTAAATCCAGTTCCAGAGGATCCATCCAACACCATTTTCTGGCTTCTAAACATGGTTCCCAGACAGACAAGCTGGTACACATACCTGCATGCAAATAAAAATTAATTTAAAAAAACTTAAGAAAAAAAGAAAGATCTGAACACCAACATTCCGCTTTCTCTGCTTCCTGGTTGCCACAGAATCTATGGCCTAGACCAGGCTACCCCTTTCTCTATGCTTTGTCCACCGTGAAGGACTACACCATCAAAATGGGAGCCAAAATTAACCCAGCCTCATTTAAGATTGCTGCTTGCCTGATATTTGGTCAGGTATTCGGTATTTCGCACAGTGATGAGAAAAGGTAACCAACAATGATGAGTGAATGAATGAATGAATGAATGAATGCATACTCTTCCATTGTCCACCAAGCAGCAAGAGCAGCATGTAAGACTTCCGTCCAAGCAGAAGACGCAGGAAGCCGAAGGGCAACATAATTATCCAGCCTCGTAATGCAGCACTGATGTGGGTGACTGTGAGACTGTGAGCTGACTCAGTCCAAAGTGAGGCCTGGATTCCCAGGGACGTAAGATCCACCTCTTAGCATCTCAAAGCCAGGTCTCCCTCAGCAGCTGAAGTGTGACAACAAAACCTGGGTTGCTCCAGAAGGAATGCAGAAGGGAGGCAGCCCTTCGGCCTCAAAGCCTTCTTGGGCAGCACAAGCATGGCTTTACCTGCTGGTTCCCAGCATCTGTGGGGACTCTGGGAAGAACTCATTGAGAGAGCTCTTGATTAGCATTTGCTAATACAAAGAAAATAAATAAATATTGTACCTCTGGTTCCAGGGGTTATTAGGCCACAGTGACACAAAAGGGGATGCTCTCAAGTCAGGTGGTGGTGGCACACGCCTTTAATCCCAGCACTTGGGAGGCAGAGGCAGGTGGATTTCTGAGTTCGAGGCCAGCCTGGTCTACAGAGTGAGTTCCAGGACAGCCAGGGCTACACAGAGAAACCAAAAAAAAAAAGTGATGCTCTCTTCTAACCTCTGAGGACACCAGGCACACATGCATGATGCATGTGCATCCATGTAAGAAAGACACTTATGCACATGAAACATGAATTTTAAAAAGTCTTTGTGCCCTCAGTCCCCCCCCCCCCATAAATCCCTGTATCAACACGGGTGTGTGTGTGTGTGTGTGTGTGTGTGTGTGTGTGTGTGTGTGTGTGTAAGAGAGAGAGAGGGAGAGGGAGAGAGGCTCTATTGTGTAGCTCTGGCTCTCCTAGAACTTACTCTGTAGAGCAGGCTGGCCTTGACCTCACAGATCCACTTGTCTCAGTTTCCAGAGTACTGGGACTAAAGGTGTGTTCATGCTTAAGATCTTATTGTCTCCGGGCAGTAGTGACGCATACCTTTAATCCCAGCACTTGGGAGGCAGAGGCAGGAGGATTTCTGAGTTCAAGGCCAACCTAGTCTACAGAGTGAGTTCCAGGACAGCCAGAGCTACACAGAGAAACCTTGTCTCGAAAAACACAAAATAAAACAAAACAAAACAAAAAATCTTATTGTCTGGAACAATGCTGTCAAATAAATAAGACCTCAAGCTGTAGAGATGGTTTTAAATTGTCAAGTAGCCCAATGAGAATGAGAGAAAAGAAAGGTATAAAATTCATGTTAAAATTTGTGTTGACCCCCATGTGTTCAAAACATAACTTTAACATGTAAGCAGTGTAAAGTTGACCCAGGATGTATATGTGGCTGTGTAACTGCGTCCTGCATATATAGCATCTCATACTGACTCGTAGTTTGCAGTCTCAGGTTGGACCTGCTTCTGATGCTCAAGGGCATCCCGTGCCTGGCAGCCATGGTGTTTAGAAGCACAGAACCAAAGTCTATAGTGAAAATGTAGATGGCATAGGGAAGGGTGTCACTATCACCCCCAAAATGGAAAGAAAACAAAGCAACAACAAAAACCCCAATGGCAGAGAGTAGCCAGCCCTTAGGTCAGAGTAAAGGATCTGAGCTCTGGAGGGCAGGTGCCATTCCAGGGCAATTCGTGGTCGAGCTGGGGCACAGTCACCTTTAGTCTAGACCCTCTGACCTTCTGCAGACTCAACCTGGCCTCCCAGCTTTCTAAATGATGCTCTGAATGCTGATTTCTGAACGTGGAGTCAAGATCAGACAGGGACGTTTTCCCTTGGCGCCCGAGCTTCACTGGCTTTCTTATGCAGTTCTAAGGAACTGACTATCAGGAGCCTCCCAGAGTCAACAGCTGGCTACGAGCACCCAGCCTGCTCCTTTGATAAGCGTCATGTCACGCCTGACCAGCCCCACCAACCTGGCCTCCTAGTCCTCCTCTGCAAAGCAGACAGTGGACGGCTTCCTTTCTCCCAGAACAGTCTCCCAGATGAAGTTACGCAAGCCGCAAGCCTGGTTTCCCAACTTTAAGATCAAGCCACACTAGAACGGTTCCCACGCTCCTGTGGCATCGGAGAGTAAAACTTCCTGTGCTGAGTGTCTTAAAGCCATCCTCCCCAGCCTCAGATCTTTCTAACCCCATACTCCCAAAGAATCTCACTTCCCCGCCTCACTGAAGCACACCAACACTTCAGCCATCAGACCCACCCCCGCCGGTGCCCCTGCCCCTTTGTCTCATTTTTTCTTTCTTCCTCTTGTTTTTCTGAGCACATGTGTTTCCGACCACAGCTCTAGGAAGAAACAAGGCTGTCCTTAGTGGCTTTTCAAGCACCTTCAGGAAATACTGACGCAACCTAAGCACTTATTGTAGGCCAGACAGCGTTTGAAGCATTCTGGATAGGAACAGTAGCCACCCCTTCCTCCAACCCCATTTTCCAGACAGGGAGAAATTGGTACCACTTGCCTGAGATCAATCGCACAGACAGGAAGTGAGTGGAATCTCTATGTCTTGAGTAGTAATGGGGTGAGCTACAAAAACTAAAGAGCAAGCAGACACTCCCTCCCCTCCTTAGCCAGAGTGACTGCTTGCTCTGTTCAGGGGACACACCTGGTCTGTTATTGGTGACTTCAGCCTCACCAATGAGATGGCTACCTCAGTGGCTCCAATTTGCACCTTCTTGTACTTAATTATCTGATGCTTCCACACTGGTCTGGAATGGTGTGAGTCAGAGCTAGATCCCTGAGGCTCCATGCTTAGTCTATATTCAATACCCAGTGGTTAAAGGAAACTCTGGTTCTCTCTCTCTCTCTGTCTCTGTCTCTGTCTCTGTCTCTCTCTCTCTCTCTCTCTGTCTCTCTCTCTCTCTCTCTCTCTCTCTCTCTCTCTCTGCCTGTCTTAAGTAACCCAGGTTGGTCTCGAACTCACTGTGTAGCCAAGAATGACCTTAAATATCTCATCTTCCCCCCGCTAGGATTACAGAAGTGTACACCACCACGCCTAGTTATGTAGTACTAGGGATCAGACCCAAGGCTTCAAGCATTCTCCCAGCTTTGTCACATGAACTCTCAGCTCATTTCTTCATATGTCAATGTACAAGGGGACTAGGGCTGGTATTGAGCCTATGATACAGATGTTCAAAGATTAGAACAATGTTGTTGTCGCTTAGCAATGTCCTTGGGAGCTAGCTAAAACTCAGAAGGTAAACAACTAAAAAGCTTCAAGAAGTCCCCGAAACAGACTACACGTGCTAGGTCCCTCCCTCCCTTCCTGCCTTAGTTACTTTCTGGTACTGTACTAAAATACCATGACCAAAAGTAACTCAAAGAAGGAAGAGGTAATTTGCTTATGGTTCCAGAAGGAAGCTCCATAACAGTGGGGGAGGCATGGCCACAGACAGTCGGAGAGGAAGCTGAACAATCACATCTTCAACTATAAGTGTGAAGTAGAGAGAGCAAACTGGAAGTGGGGCAAGGCTATGTTTTCTCAAAACCCACCCCAAATGATGCAATCCCTCCAGTAAGGCTCCCTCCACCTCCTACAGATTCTACAATCTCTCCGTACAACACCAGAAACCAAGTGCTCAAATACCTCAGCCTATTTCTCAAACTGCCACACTCCCTGATCCTATAAGTATAAGGAGAAATTAAAGCTTTAAACCTGTGCTGACTAGGAAGAAAAGTTATGGGCCTAAGAGTCCATCACAAACTGGCCACATAGGCCTGGGAAAGAGCAAACAAGTTGTTAGATATCATAAGACCTGGCAGGTCAAGAAGACATAAAACTATAAACATAGAGGAAAACATGTCTAGGCAAACGAGGACATGTCCAAGGCCTAGGCCTGCAAAGACGTGCCTGGCAGACACTAAGTAATGGACCATCTGGTCCTCTCAGATATGGTTTAAGGTCAGATGCTCTGTTGACTCAGATTAACACCAACCTTAAGAACTTTCCACTCTGTTCTGCACGTAATAGTTAATATTTGAACTAGCCAATCATGTATGACCACACTGATCCCTTTGTTCCCTCAGACCTCTTCCCTATAAAAACCCCTAACTTTCAAGCCTCGTGGTCGGCTCCATTATCTCCTGCGTGAGATAACTGTGGTGCCGAACCAGGACGTCCTGAAATTAAAATATACCTCTTGTAATTACATCAAGATGTGGTCTCTCGTGATTCCTTGGGTGTACGTCCTCCCGAGATTTGAGTGGGGGTCTCCCCTGGGGGTCTTTCATAAGCAGTAAGGACTGCTGAGAGATGCTCCCAACCAGCTGAGAGGCCTGGAAGAGACACTTAGAACCATGGAGCTGCCTACAGGTTGTGCAGTGAGCTCCAGCGCTCAAGCTTCCATGAGCTGGCTGTCACTCTTGCTGGGATAAACTTTCAGTAATGCAACTGCCTTTGAATCAGCGTTGCTCCTGTAAATAACTCCTCACCCACAATCCTGTAGCCTCAATAAATATATTGGTCCCCTAAGTTGAACGAATATTTTCCTTACCTTCACTATATGAGGTGAGTAGACATTCATTCACCTTGCCCCGGGAATAGGGTCATACAACACTTATGGCCCCAGAATCTCAGGATGGATGTTCAGTATACGTGCAATGAGTGGCTTGCCAAACTTTCAAGGCCATGTGGGTCTCTCTTCGGGAGACAGAGAGCATGGGGATCCAGGGTTTGTGAATGGTCTTTGCTGAGGGATAGTCCATCAAGGAGAGACCACAGAGCTAACTTACATCCATCTATCCCCAGAAAAGTTGGATGGAAGTTGCTGGAGTCAAGGAAGGGGCGGAGACTGACCTGGGTGGTAGCAGTAGGCCCAAGGTAGTGGTTCTCAATAGGTGAGTCTCATTCCTTTGGGGTTGACTGACTCTTTCACAGGGATTGCTTAAGACCATCGGAAAACACAGATATTTACATTACAATTCATAACAGATAGTAAGATTATATGAAGTATAACAACAACATGATTATATGGTTGGAGGCCACCACAAGATGAGACCCTGGTTTAAAAGGGGCTCAGCATTAGGAAGGCTGAGAACCACTGCTATAAGGATATAGGAGGATGGCAAAATAAAGCAACATGGAAATGGGAAGGGGTCCATCACTGGAGGATCTGGCCTGCGTTTGTTACTGGCTGAGAGTCAAGAATTTCACCCATCAGTCAATATCCCTATAGGGTCTAGATAGATGGTTCAGTGGGTAAAAGAACTAACTGGATGTGTGAGCATGAAGTCCCAAGTTCAAATCTCCAGAACCGGGCTGGAGAGATGGCTCAGGGATTAAGAGCACTGATTGCTCTTCCAAAGGTCCTGAGTTCAAATCCCAGCAACCACATGGTGGCTCAAATCTCCAGAACCCATGTAGAAAGCCTGATGTGGCTGTAACCTTAGTAAACTGAAACCCTAGGGCTGTCAGGGAGGGGACAGAGACAGGAGAATTGCTTCTGCATGCTGGCTGCTAGCCTACCTCCAGGTGACACACTGCCTCAAGGTGGAGAGTAAGGTGGAAATGAATGGAGCGGGTGGAGCAGGCTCCCAGTGTCCTCCTGAGTATTGCACATACACATGGGCACACACACACACACACACACACACACACACACACACACACACGCTGCTTATGAGTACCACCTGCACAGAGACAATCCTCTCTTTGTTCAGTGCTATCTCAACAAGAGTGCGCAAACGCTTTACAACCTGTGCTGAGTGCTGAGATGCAGTGTGATCTTTGAGTTTCACCTTGTCAGGACTCCTCCCTCATCCACAAACTGCAGCAACACACCTCATAAACCATCTTATAATTTCATTTACAGAAAGAAACTCTTCACAATAAGAGAAGCTTATTAGAAATAAGCCAGCTTGTGTATTTTAACTTAAGTTTTAAAATCTACTTAATCTTTGAATCTGGTTGTCAATTATATCCTTTGAACAATGTGAGTTCAGAAATGACAAAATCACACACACATACACACGCACACACATGCGCGCGCACACACACGCGCGCGCGCACACACACACTGTTATGGTACTTAAAGGCAACTCTTTCTGATCTCCTGTGCTCTAGATCTGCCTCCTTAGAGTACGTGCTTAATATACTCCAACTCCCATTCTGGACAGATAGCTCAGCAAGTAAAGGTGCCTACCACCTAGCCTGACCACCTGAGTTCAATACCCAGGACCCGTACAATGAAAGGACAGGACCAGTTCTCTAAAGTTGTTTCATAACAATCCACATCAGTGCTGTGGCATGTATGCACCACCCCCACAAATAAGTAAAATGCAATTTGAAAACAGCAACCCCAGATGTGGCAGCTGCTCCTGTAATCATGGCAGTAAGGAGGCTGAGGTAGGGTCATGGCTGTGAATCGGAGGTCAGCCTGGGCTATACAGAAGGTTCTGGTTCAGCCTAAGCTACAGAGTGAAACCCTACCTTGCCAGAGGTATATCTCGCTTGGCAGACAAGAAGCCCTGGGTTTAATTCCCCAATATAAATTTAACCCAATTTATAATTTAGGTATATGCATTCAATAGCTGGAGGCAGGAGAATCAGAAACCCAATAAATAAATAAATAAATCTCAACTTTGTGCTATACTAACTCATTTTGAACTTTTTTTTTTAAAAAAATATAGGAGATGTATTCTGTTATTTTTATTTATGTGTACCTGTGTGTAGGCATATGAACACGTGCCTGCATGTTCCTAGGGAGGTCAAAAGAAGGCATTGAACCCCTGACACTGCAGTTACAGGCGGTTGTGAGCTGCTTGATGTGTATGCTGGTATCTGAGCTTGAAGCTTCCATAAGAGCTATTTGTAACCGCCAATCCATCTCTTCAGCCCTCTGAATCTTTTGCATTTATTTACATGTGCCATGGTCAGAGGATAAAGGTCAGAGAAGAACCCATAGAAGTTGGCTCTCTCCTTTCACCATATGAGTTCTAGAGATCGAACTGAAAGCATCTTCAACTTCTGAGCCAGCCAGTCACCCGAGATTGTTTCCTTAGTTTGAGTTAGGATCCCGGCATGTGTGTAGAATTTTGTCATATGCATATAGTGAAAGTAACAACTTCTATGGCTGACATTGACAGGTGGGAGGTACCAGAGGGTACGAAGGGAGGAAAGAATTCAGGGCTGGTTTTCCTCTGCTCCTGCTAATGCCAAAGCCACAGCAAAGGGTGCAGAGGACAGTTTTCAGGACACAGGCAAGAAGAAAAAAGACCCTGGTTCCTCCCTCCCTCTCCCCTCCCTCTCTCTCTCCTTCCCTCCCTCCCTTCCTCCCTTCCTCCCTGCCTTCCTTTGGCCTCTGCTCCAGTCTCTTCCTTGACCACTTATCCAATAGGGTATCCTCATTCCTCTGTCCCTCATATCCAACAAAACTTTATCTGTCTGATAATCTGTCTCATCTCTACCTGCTTCCCAGGCAGCTAGCTCTGTTTTAGTACTTGTTACACCCCAGAGCCCAGAAAGCAAGGTCAGCTGAGAACATGGCGTTTCTCCTTTGCCAGGACTGCTTGTAGTATTTTATTGCATTTTGATTTCTTGAGACAATATCATGAATCCAAGCTGCTCTCTAGCTTGCTATGTTGCGGAGGATGACCTGGAACTTCTGATCCTCCTGCATGTGCTTCCTGGAGGCTGGGATTGCAGGTGTGCTCCACCACACCAGGTGAGACTGCAGGTGTGCTCCACCACACCAGCTGGGACTGCAGG
>NW_022196900.1:101794158-101806520 GCF_008632895.1 Mastomys coucha
CTGGGACTGCAGGTGTGCTCCACCACACCAGCTGGGACTGCAGGTGTGCTCCACCACACCAGCTGGGATTGCAGGTGTGCTCCACCACACCAGGTGAGACTGCAGGTGTGCTCCACCACACCAGGTGAGACTGCAGGTGTGCTCCACCACACCAGCTGGGACTGCAGGTGTGCTCCACCACACCAGGTGGGGTTGGAACTCAGAGCTTAGTGCTTTCTAGGTAAGCACTTTAGCAACTGAGCTACATCCTTGTCCCCATTAATCATTCACATTGTCATGCAACCTGCACTATTGATTATCTCCCCAATTCTTTCTACCTTAGGAGACTGAAACTCTGTCCCCAGCAGTGACTCCAGCAATGAGTATTTGGCTTTCCATCTACAAGATTGACTCTTCACCGGGTGGTGGTGTCGCACGCCTTTAATCCTAGCACTTGGGAGGCAGAGGCAGGTGGATCTCTGAGTTCGAGGCCAGCCTGGTCTACAGAGTGAGTTCCAGGACAGCCAGAGCTACTCAGAGAAACACTGTCTCGAAAAACCAAAAAAAAAAAAAAAAAAAAAAAAAAAAGATTGACTCTTCTATATCTTTCATGGAAGAGGCGTCACATAAGAGATTATGTGACTAGCTTTGTTCACTTGCACTGCTCTCAAGCTCATTCACATCACAGTGCACATCGTAATTCCTTCCATTTTATCATAATTCCTTCCATTTATTCATACACACACACATATTTATGTTTATGTAACATTTTCATGCGAGTGCTTTTTAATTTATTACTTTATTTCATTTACATGAATGTTTCGCCTGAATGTATGTCTGTGCATCGTGTGCATGCGGTGCCTGTGGAGACCAGAAGAGAGTGTTGGATCTGCTGGGAGTTACAGTTGGCTGTGAGCTGCCATGTGAGTGTTGGGAATCAAACCCATGTCCTCTGCAAGAACAGCCAGTACTCTTAACCATTGAGCCATCTCTACAGCCTAAACTTTATTTTGTTTTTTAATTCGAGTACTGGGTACAGACTCAGGCCCTTATACATACTCAGAAAGCACTTTGCAGACTGAGGCATACCTCCAGTTTCCATACACACATACATCATGGGCATCCTCTGTTTACATGGATGTGTGTGTGTGCACATGTGCATGTGGAAGCCAGAGTTTGATATCAAGTGTCTTCCTCTATCACTTTCTCCACTTCATTATTTTTATTTTTATTTTTAGATTTTATTCTAACATATACACAAACATACATTTTTTTCTTTTTCTTTTTCTTTTTTGATACAGGATCTCACTATGAATTTTGTTTGCTTGTTTGTCTTGTTTTGTTTTTGTTTTTGCCTGTTTGTATTTGTTTTTTTGAGACAAGATCCTACCATGTGACTCTGGCTGGCCTTGAACTCGATACATAGACCAAACTGGCCTCAAATTCTACCTACCTGCCTCTCAAGGATTGAGATCAAAGGCATGTGCCTCCATACCTGGGTCTGATTTTTATTAATTTAAGTTGTGTGTACGGTATGTGAACATGAATGCAGGTACCCATGGAGAATAGAGGTGTTGCATCCCCTGCAGCTGGACGCAGTAATAGATAGTTTCAGTCTCTCTGGTGTGATCATGAGGGTGCTGGGGATTGAACCTGGGTTCTCTTGAGCAGCACTATACACTCTGAACTGCTGGACCGCCTCAAGAAGCCCTTTTCTGTTCCCCATTGCATGCACGGTCCACATTTTGTCTATGTCTATCGTTAGTGGTGCTCCCCTCACTTCCACCTTTTACTTCTTGTGGAAAATGCCACAGTGAGTGACCATGTTCCATCAAATACCTATCCATTCAGCCGTGTGGTTGGCAATGCTCCTCAGTGTGTATCCGGAAGTGCAATTTCTGGATCATATGATTATTCTATGCTTGGTTTATTTTCAGTGCCTGTGATGGAATCCAGTTCTCATTACATATGTCTAGCTTTCTGAGGGACTTCTATACCATCTGCCCCAGCAGCTGTACTGTTTTACAGCCCATCCACAGGGCACTGGTTTTCGCTCTCTCCACATGTCACCAACTACTGTTATTTTCTGTTATTCTGGTGAGAGGTGGGATGTTGTTTTGCCAAAGGGACAAAAAGGTCATTGTGTCTGCAAGCAGACAGGGAGGCTGATGCTGAAGAAGGAAAGGTGGAGTCAGTCCCTGAAACAATGTGTTTGGTTCCAGGAGGAGAAGGTGGGGCTCCACTTCCTCAGAGAAGGGGATGGGGGAGAGACTTGTGGGAGAGGGGAGCAGGAGGACAGGCAGTGATCGGCATGTAAAGCGAATAAACAAACAAATAAGAGATGCCAGGGAGGGAAGAGATGGTTCTGTAGTTAAGAGCACTGGCTTCTCTTGCAGAAGACCCAAATTCAATTCTCAGCACCCCTCTGGCGACTCACAGCCATCTCTAAGTCCAGTTCTAAGGCATGTGCCACCCTTTTCTGATCTCCATGGGCACTGTGTGCACATGGTCCACATACATGCAGGCAAACATTCATACCAATAAAATAAAATAAATAGATACTTGAGAGAAAAAGAAGCATAGACTGAGAGTGGATGGGAACAAGGATCTGCTCTCAGCCATTGTCACAGAGAAGCCAAGGAAATGGTCCCGGTTCACGTATGGGAGACAGGCTTAGGAGTTACAAGCATTCCTTTATGTTTCTGTTAAATTTTGTCAGTGAAACAACCAGCCAGGTTATCCACCCAACGATGAGGGAGGGGCAGAGCCAGGGCCAGGTTGAGAGGACATGGAGTGAAAGAATCTACCTGGACAGTGAAGTGGGAGAGAGGGAGTACTGGCTAATGAATTCCCCCTCCAAAAGCATTTGGAGCATCCTGAAACCATGTTACTTTTTAGGATCCTAAGATGGGGACACGCCCTGGGACTTATCTGGGTTGGTTCAGTGTAAACATAGGTGTCTCTGCTGTTGAGAGGTAGAGAGGCTAACTGCAGAAAATATTATACTACTATCTGAATTTTTTGGGGGGGGGGGTTGGTTTTTCCGAGACAGGGTTTCTCTGTATAGCCCTGGCTGTCCTGGAACTCACTCTGTAGACCAGGCTGGCCTCAAACTCAGAAATCTGCCTACCTCTGCCTCCCAAGTGTTGGGATCAAAGGTGTGTGCCACCACCAGCCGTCACTGTCTGAATTTTTATTGGGTTTGTTTTGTTTGTTTGTCTGTTTGTATTGAGACAGGATCTGATACAACTCCATCTGGTCTCAAAGTTGCCGTGTGGCCAAGGATGACCTTGAACTCTTGATTCTCCTGCCTCCACCATCAAATGCCAGGATTATAGGTGTGCACCACCAAGCCCATCTTAACATGAAGGTCTTTGAACATGAAGGTTGACTGTGGGAGTCAGTTCTCTCTACCATGTGGGACCTGGGTATGGAACTCAAGTCATCAGGCTTGGCAGCAAGCCCTGTTACCTTTGTTACACAGCAGGACACACAAACACACACATGCCCCCGACCCCTGCCCACACTTGGACCCATTTCCTTGGCTTCTCTGTGACCATGGCTGAGAGCAGATCTTTATTCCCATCCACTTTCAGTCTATGTTTCTTTTTCTCTCAAATATCTATCTATTTTTATTTAATGGGTATGAATGTTTGGACCATGTGCACACAGTGCCCTTGGAGACCAGAAGAGAGTGGCATATCCCCTGGAACTGGAGTTACAGGTGGCTATGAGTCACTATGTGGGTACCATGTGTGCACATGTTCCCAGGAGTGGAACATATTACCAATTGAGTGACTTTAGCTTCTGGCAGTGGACATGAACCTTTTTTTTTTTTTTTTTTTTTTTTTTTTTTTTTTTTTTTTGGTTTTTCGAGACAGGGTTTCTTTGTATAGCCCATAGACGGGCTGGCCTTGAACTCAGAAATCTGCCTGCCTCTGCCTCCCAAGTGCTGGGATTAAAGGCATATGCCACCACCGCCCGGCCCCCCCCTTTTTTTTTTAATTTATTTATTTATTACATGTAAGTGCACTGTAGCTGTCTTCAGACACTCCAGAAGAAGGAGTCAGATCTTGTTGAGGATGGTTGTAAACCATCATGTGGTTGCTGGGATTTGAACTCAGAACCTTCAGAAGAGCAGTCGGTGCTCTTAACCTATGAGCCATCTCTCCAGCCCTGACATGAACCTTTTTGAGAAGGAGCCCAGCCCAGCATGCTTCCAGCACTTTTACTTGTCTTGCTTTCTTCTCCACTGCTCTGGTAAAATATCCTGACAAAATCATAAAAGGGAAGGACCAGCACAATAGCACCAGATCTTCAGGAACTGGAGTTACAGATGATTCTGAGTCACTATGTGGGTACCAAAAAACGGAACCCCAGTGCTCTGGAAGAACAGCCAGTCTTCCTAATGGATGAGTACCTCTCAAGCCCTGCCCCCCACCAAGTGCTTGCTTTTAAATGGAGCTCCTCTGCTTGAATAAGGAGTGCTGTGAAAGCCGGGGGCAGACTTTAAAATGCCCTGGACTAGATTCAGATGGCACACTCAGAGCAGGCTGTGGGATCATGTTCCTCAGTAGCTGCGTCTTTCATGTGCTTTGACTCATTTGGGACGACTGAGCTAACCTGTCTAGCTTCTCTGTGAGGATGAAACTGTATCTCAAAAATCATAAATATAATTGAGCTATAATTTCTTTTCCCTTTCTTCTTTTTTCCAATCTCAGAATGTAGACAAGTGCTCTGCAACTAAGCTACACCCACACCCTTGGTATTTCAATGCTCAGTGCCAGAGTTTCAACGAAGAATTCACAGAGCTCTGGGTATGGTGGCCCATGACTGTAATGCCAGCACTTTGGAGACTGAGGCAGGCAGATCTCTGAGTTCAAGGCCAGCCTCGTGTACTTAGTGAGTTTCAGGCCAGCCAAGATTACATAGTGAGACCCTAACCTTCAACCCCAACAAAGAGTTCATGTTCATGAACTTTTTTTTTTTTGCATAATATTTGCAAATCAATAAGGAAGTGAGTGGTTCTGCAGTTAATTTTCGTGGTCAAACTTGACTGTGCAGAGCAGCCGTGAAAGTAAACTTCTAGGGTGTTTAACAGAGAAGCGCAGTCTCAGCCTCTAAGGCAGTGGTTCTTAACCTCTCTAATGCCACAGCCCTCTAGGTGACCAACCCCGCCCACAGCCCTCTAGGTGACCAACCCCGCCCACAGCCCTAAATTTGTTTAGTTGCTACTTTAGAACTGTAATTTTGCTACCATCATGAATCATGATGTAAATATCTGACATGCAGCATATCTCGGATTAGACTCCTCAAGGGGTTGAGACCCACAGGTTGGAGAACCACTGCTCTAAGCGCTGAGGTCACAGACTGAATTTGTCCTTCAGCTTCCTGACTCCAGTTGCAATGTGGCCAGCCACTGGCTGCCCCCTCCTTCCCCACCATGATGGCCTGGACCCTCAAACCAGGAGCTGAAAAACCAAAACAAAAATGGAAAAAGTGGGCTGGAGAGTTGGCTCAGAGGGTAAGAGCACTGACTGCTCTTCCGAAGGTCCTGAGTTCAAATCCCAGCAACCACGTGGTGGCTCACAAACATCTGTAATGAGATCTGACGCCCCTTTTCTGGGGTGTCTGAAGACAACAACAGTGTACTTACATATAAAAAATATTAAAAAAAAAAAAAACGGAAAAAGCTTTCTTCCTTAGATAACTTTTGTCATGTGTTTCCTCATTGCAAAGAGAAAAGTAACTAATGCAATACTGAACAGTTTTTTTTTTGTTTTTGTTTTTTTTGTGCTTCCGACTTTAATACAATGTTGCAATGTTTTAAAACAAGGCTTCCACTAACTTACAGGTGATCTATAAAAGGTCTCAAAAGAACAATGCTAGTGTTGATTTTTTTCTTTCCTCCTTCTCTCTTCCTTCTCCTTCTTTCAGAGGCAAATTCTCAGGTACCCTGAGCTGTCCCAGAACTGACATGTAGCCAAGGATGACTGCGTTGATTCTTTTGCCTCTGCCTCCTTATGCTGGAATTAGAGGCTACCCAATAAATGCAGTGGCGGGAATTGAACCCGGTGTCTTGTGCACACTAGGGAAACACTTTACTAAGAGCTCCAGTTTGAGTCAAGGATACTACATTTTTTTAAAATTTTTAAATTATGTTTATTTTATTTTGTATGTGTGTTGAGTGTATGAGTGAAGGCCAGTCAGCTCTGTCCTTCCATCATGTGGGACGTGAGAGAGAACACAGGCTGCCAACCTCAGCAGAAAGGCCCTTTACCCACCAAGCCAGCTCTCTGGCCTCAAGAACCCTGTATGTATTTGAAGTCAGGGACTCACTATGTATGTAGTCTTTGCTGGCTTGGAACTCACTGTGTAGACAAGTCTGGCCTCTAAACCATCGAGATCCAGCTGCCTCTGCTTCCTAAGTGCTGGGATTGAAGACATGCACCATACCTAGCAGAATGCTAAATTTTTTAATTAAAAAAAAAAAAAAAAGAGTATATTATGGCTATTGAGATGGCTCAGCAGTTAAAAGCACTTAACGGCTCTTTCAGAAAACCCAACTTTGGTTCCCAACACCCATTTGGCACAATTATGTGTAATCCCAGTTTTAGGGGATTCAGCATCCTATTCTGCCCTCCCTCCTTCTCTTTCTCTCTCTCTCTCTCTCTTTCTCTCTTTCTCTCTCTCTCTCCCTCCCTCTCTTTCTCTCTCTCTCTCTCTTTCTCTCTCTCTCTCACACACACACACATACAGAGTAAAAAAAAAAATCTTTTTAAAAAATATTATTACCAATCTCCAGTATCTTTTGGTTCAGTGGTTCTTAAACTTCCTAATACTATGACCCTTTAATACAGTTTCTCATGTTTTGGGGACCCAATAATAGAATTATTTCATTGCACTGGGCATGTTGGCACACATTTAATCCCAGCATGCAGGAGGCAGAGGCAGGCGGATCTCTGAGTTCAAGGCCAGCCTGGTCTACAGAGTGAGCTACACAGAGAAACCTTGCCTCAAAAACATTTACTTTGTTGCTACTTCCTAACTGTAATTTTGCTACTGTTCTAGATTGTAATGTAAATATCTGATATGGGCTACCCAAGAGGTCATACCCACAGGTTGAGAACTGCTACTCTGGGGTCTTGAACTCTGTAAGTATTCTTTTGTGAATAGAGCATTGGCAAAGCAAAGTTCCTCAAGGCAACAGAATCATGTCCACTCAGTAACATTGTTAATAAATCACAGGTTAAGAGTAAAGTTTTGGGGTTGGGCATGTACTCGGTTGCATTCATGAGACCCCTGGGTTCAATTGCCAACACCACATAAGTCACGGTATGAATCCAATTGTCTTCCCAATACCTGGGAAGTAGAAGCAAGAGGATACAAAAATCAAGGCCGTCCTTTGACAAGGTTGCTTTCAGCCTGGAATATATGAGACTTATATGAAAAAATAAGATTAAAAAATATCATATAATGCCAAGAGTCCTGACATGGGTGCACATGCCTATAACTTAGCACTCTCAAAACGGAGGCAGGAGAGTGTCCAAGTTCAAGGTGCCTGGAGGATGCAGCCAGACTGGGTACACAGCCAAACCCCATCTATGAACAAACAGAGAAGCAAAAACAATGATAAAAACTGAAATCAAGTTATTTAAAAAATTCATTACATGTATTGTATGTGAGTGTGAGTGTGTGTGTGTGTGTGTGTGTGTGTGTGCAAGAATGTGATGCACACATGTGCAGAAGCACGTATGGGGTGATGGTCAGACAACACCTTGCAGGAGTCAGTTCTCTTCTTCTACCTTATGGCCCTCGGGATCCAACTCAGGTCATCAGGTTTGTCAGCAGACTGCCTTACACTCTGAGCCATCCTGCCAGTCCAAAACTAACTCGTTAAAGAGGAAAGGGGAGCCCTTGGAGAGACGTCTGAGGGGAAAGACTGCCGGGTGCACAAGTGTGAGGACCCGAATTCAGATCTCTAGCATTCATGTAAACGCGGTGCAGGTACGGCAGCCTGCCTGGAATCCGAGCACTCCAGAGGCAGACTAGCAAATATGCAGACTCTGGGTGTAGATGAGAGAGAGCCCTGCCTCAGTACATTAGATGGAGAGTGATCAGAAACACCCAAAGCCGACCTCTAGCCTCCTCACACAGGCACACACATACATGCAAACATGCATACACATACACACCACACACACAGAAGCACACAGATATATGCAAACATGCATACACACCAACACACACACACACAAACACACAGAGAGACACATACAAATTGAAAGAGGGAGATTCTAGACTTCTCATCCTTTAGGATTGTGTCATGGGTCAGTAATCAAACTGTTCCCTGACCCTCTCCTCTGCTCACAGAGCCCTGAGCTGGTCTAAGCTGGCACAGTCATCGTTCAGACCCACTGTGTGGGCTTCCTACATGACAGAACCCTTCTTCCCACACCACAATAAGGATGCCAGACTCAGAGCAGAAGGTAGGGGCACACCTGGAGTCTATTGGCTGGAGGTTTCCTCAGCATCCACAAGCTACAAGTGGGAGACAGCCAGGTTCTCTGCAAAAGTGGCTGTAAAGGTGGGATGGGGGTGGGGTGCCTCCAGAGTTTTTCACTACATAGACCTTCTGGATGCACTAACCATCTCTCCCTCACCCATTAGAGGTGGGTCCTCAGGACCACAGAAAAATCCCAAACCAGTCTCCAGACACAGCCAGGGATCAGTGTGCAAAACAACAATAACAAAAAAAGCATTTATAAGCAGGAATTCTGTCCGGCATACAATGCAACTGCCCCTTAGCACACCTTGTAGGGATCCACACAAACACAGGAGCTGAGGCCACACCCACAAAGACCTTTCCAATTCATTCTTTTGTTGCCTAGGAAGGCCGAGGTCATCCCAGGACTAGCCACGAGGGGGCAGACGTGTTCCTTCGTCTGTCCAGTCTGATGCTGCAGAGACCTAACAAGTCGGTCCTAAGTGTCCAATATCTTGATTCCAGATTGCTGAGTCTCCCTGGTAACAACTGGAGAACAACAAGTTCATATCCAGCGGAATCTGTGAGCACGGCATCCAAGCACCTGAGACTGAACTTGCCTCTTCGGGGTCTCCTGAACCCTTAGAAAATGGGCATAAATCCTTTGGCAAAATAGCTGGCTTCAGCTGTTTCCAGGTGAGCCCTTCAACCGACGCCATCAGCTGTTCCAACTCACAGTGCAAAACCCGGACATGCACTTGGGGGTCACAGCGAGTACAGTACCAAGCAGTTGGGGAGTTAGAGGGAGTGCTCCAGGCTGAGGTAGGAAGAGACAGGTGGCTGCAGGGCCTGGGAACGCTACAGTCCCTGAGATTCCCTGAAGGAAAAGGTGTGGCCTTGGAAGGGCTCATTAGAAGGCCAGGAGGAGGAGCTCCAGCCTTCTGTGTGCCCCCTGGAGTAAAAGTCAAAGGCAGAGGATGCAAACCACACAGGGGGCAGGCTGTGCCGTCTGCTGTCTGCCATCTGCTGTCTACTTACTTTATGCATGTGTTGCTGAGGATCAAACCCAGAGCATGCTAAAAGCACACTGGACCACTGAGTTACAACTCCAGCATCCATAACAGAACAATCCTGCCTGGTGGAGCCTCTGATTCTTGCATCAAAAGGATTTCGGTAGGTTTGAAGAGGGTGCTTCCTAAGAGTTCAGCACTAACCCGAAGGGCCTCTGTGACCTACCAGGCCACCACTTCCTCCTACCTGCTGGGACTGTCCTGCAGTGTCAGCATTCAGGCTGAAGAGCTGTGCTATCCTTCCTCCAAGCATATGGAAGAGGATGTTAGCTCCTTAGAAGGAAAAGATACTGGGGCCTCTCAGAAGCAAGAATCAGTCCAGAGACCAGGAGATCCAGAGAGTCACAGAAGAGCAAGGGCTTCCTGGGACTGCCCCAGAAAATACCATGGCAGTTTTTGATGACTCTAGCTGCCTCAGCCCTCACTTGACCTGCAACTGGGGCTCTGGAGGCCACTTAAGGGAAATGGGCCCAGCAATGAAGTCATGAAGTTCCATGGGTTCAGGGTCTAGGGGGTTCCCTTTGCAGGGTGTTACCCCTGTCAGGGGTCAGGCCACCTTGACTGCAATCTGATCAAACCAGCCAGGTTGGCTGGGCTTCATGCCCATATCGGGCACACCAAGCGGCAAGAGCTTCTCATGGCTCTGCAGTGTCTCTGCGGTCTCCCACTGGGACTGAGAAGGACACTCCTCCTGAGAGAAGGGGACCTGCTCATCCTTTGGGGACCCTGAGGGGTTGGCATCTGGGTCTCCCACTGTGGCACTGGCTTGGGAAGAGCATTGTGAGCTGTGGTCAGGGCTACTGCAGACGTTCACGATGCAGGTGACGTTGACATGGGTCCCGTGGCTTCCATGGGAAGAATCTGTGAAGCACAAGATGGGAGGGTGAGTCTGGGGATCTTGGACTCAGGGTGTCTTTGCAGCTTGCCTCTTGTCCCGGGGGCAGGTTAGGATTGTGGGAAAGAGCAATAGGCCAAGGACTAAGAGACTAAAGATCCTAGCTCACCTCTACTATGATGGCAGATGCATCACCCTTATGTGTCTGTGTTTGCTCACTTCCCAGCTGCCCAGCCCAACTCTCCCTACTGCTGACCAGAGACAATAACCTAAAGCAGACAAAAGTACTGCAAGAACAAAACCTTGTGCTGAGGATATGGCTCAGTTTAGTAAAGAGTTTGTCTTCCAAGCTTAGGGACCTAAATTCAACCGCTATGACCCCACATAAAGAGGCTGGGCATGGTGGCACACACTTGTAATCTCAGTAGTTGGGAGACAGAGAAAGGGAGGTTTCTGGGGCTTTCAGGCCAACCAACCACGTCTAGCTGATGGAACCTAAGCCAAGGGGAGACTGCCCTGGGCTCCTTGGATGTCACCTAAGGTTGTCCTCTAGTGTCCACATAGACACATGGTTCATAAGCACACCTGTACCTATATACATGTATGTGCGTGCACATGTGTGTGTGTGTGTGAGAGAGAGAGAGAGAGAGAGACAGAGAGAGAGAGACAGAGACAGAGACAGAGAGAGAGAGAGAGGAGAGGGACAGAGACAGGTGAGGGGGAGGAAGGGAAGGAGAGAGAGAGAGAGACAGAGAGAGAGAGAGAGGAGAGACAGAGACAGAGACAGAGAGAGAGGAGAGAGACAGAGACAGGTGAGGGGGAGGAAGAGAGAGGGAGGGAAGGAAAGAGAGAGAGACAGAGAGAGAGAGAGAGGAGAGAGACAGGTGAGGGGAAGGAAGGGAGAGGGAGGGAGGGAAGGAAAGAGAGAGAGACAGAGAGAGAGACAGAGAGAGAGAGAGGAGAGAGACAGACAGGTGAGGGGGAGGAAGAGAGAGGGAGGGAAGGAAAGAGAGAGAGAGAGAGACAGACAGACAGACAGACAGACAGGTGAGGGGAAGGAAGGGAGAGGGAGGGAGGGAAGGAAAGAGAGAGAGACAGAGAGAGAGAGAGAGAGGAGAGAGACAGACAGGTGAGGGGGAGGAAGAGAGAGGGAGGGAGGGAAGGAAAGAGAAAGAGAGAAAGAGAGAGAGAGAGAGAGAGAGAGAGAGAGAGAGAGAGAGAGAGAGAGAGAGAGAGAGAGCAGTCTACCAGAGCAATGTGATGTGAGTAGGAAGCAGTTACAGAAGACTGCCCATGGCCAAGTCTGTAAAGAATGTTCCCCATGACCACTGAAAGGGCAAGTGCTAAATGGATCAAAACCATCTGGCACAGTTTGATTTTGGTAATGTGCCATCTGGCACAGTTTGATAGCATTTGGGGTGGGGTGGGGTGGGAGTTGTTTTGTTTGTTTGTTTGTTTTTGGTTTTGTTTTTTTGGTTTTTTGAGACAGGGTTTCTCTGTGTATCCCTGGTTGTCCTGGAACTCACTCTGTAGACCAGGCTGGCCTCGAACTCAGAAATCCGCCTGCCTCTGACTCCCAAGTGCTGGGATTAAGGCCGTGCACCACCACCGACCGGTTGGTAATGATAGTGTTTTAAGTGGAATGGCTGACCACACTTAAAATTCAGGGGCTGGCATTTTAAAGCTCACCTACTATGTACAAGGAGTTTGATCCCTACCACTGGGATATAGAGAAGCAGACACTATAGACAGAATGAATATCAGGGACGGTCTATCCATCATCCTGCCTGGCCTCTATGGGCTTCTAAGTTCCCTAAGTTGGTGAGGAGTGAATGCCAGACTAGCAGAGGGTAGACATTCACTACTCCCAAATGTCAGCAGCATGTCAGTTGCTTGCTCCTGCTCCTGCTGCTAGATCTGCAGAACCTGCTGGGGCCCATAGCAGTGGCAGCCATCTACTCATCCTGGCTCCTGCTGGGGCCCATAGCAGTGG